>NC_056738.1:365026880-365326880 GCF_019279795.1 Protopterus annectens
GAAGACCTCATTACTCTAAACAGGGGTTCCTATCCCCCTCCTGAGAAAAGGCCTAGGAATGATACAGACTGACTCCTCTGATCAGGTTTCCATTTCCTCTGATTCCTCTTCAGGGATACTCTCTACCCCCCTATGAGGACTCTGATGCTGAAGAAATCTATCTCTTCAGCCTCTCCTCCTGAGGATTATTCGTTTGGGGAAACTTTACATACCATGAGGGGAGCATTTCCATTGGGAAAGCCAGGATTACTCGGAATCCAAGAAAAGGCTCGGGGATTTCCTCTTATTGTCTCAACACAGGCCCCTGGCTATTCCGCCTATGCTAGATATTGTGGATGATGTGTTCTCTGAATCCAGTTTATCTCCTGACTCTTTGCCCCCTGCTCCAGCCCAGCCAGATAGGTATTGTAGAGTCCCCGACTCTCACAAGTTTCTTTACAAAAACCCTTCTGCTGATCCAGAAACTATTTCCCAGGGTCCAAAAGGGGTTAAGGCTTCCATTGCAAAAAATCCAGTACCCTCTGACAGAGATTCTAGAGCTTTGGATAGATGGGGGAAGAAAGTATACACTTCTGCAACTTTAGCAGTAAGAGCTTTAAATTGCCAGTTTCACATGCTTAAGTACCAATAATATTTAATGGCTCAGTTAAAACAGAAAATGCTTGCAAGCACAGAAGCTCCTGATTGTAAAGAAATGCAGGATTTATTGCATGCAGTTGAACAGGTGGGAAAACATACTCTGCAATGTGGTTTTGATTCTTTAGAGAGGCCTCTTGTAGAGCTGCAGTTACAGGTTCTGTAATTCGAAGGCATGCTTGGTTAAAAGAACAAAGTTTACCTGATCATGTTAAGACAAAATTATTGGATGCTCCTTTACAACATGATACTTTGTTTGGTGTTAAGGCAGAAGAGGTGTTAAAGAAAATTGAGGATAAATGTAAATCTATGCAAACAGTCAAGGATTTCTTACAGGTACAGCCACCTCGGTTTAGCAGAAATTGGCCAACAAAGAATTGGTCATTTCCAGTGTCAGACAGGCCACAGAGAGGCAGATACAGACGCCCAAGAGGCAGATCTCAACCCCAAGGCTCAAACAGACGACGACAGTGGGGCACCTCAACCCCAAAAGGAGGTGATGACAAGTCTCAACCTTACAGGAAACAGTCACAATGACTTTCCCCTTCGTACGCCAAGCACGTCCCTTTTGGAAGCCCCCTTAGGGGGGAAAACTAGCACTTTTTTTTCAAAGCTGGCAAACAATCACCCAAGACAAATGGGTCCTGAATATTGTGTCGCAAGGTTACAGATTCCACTTTCATACTTTACCAAGGCTAAAAGGAATGCCAGACCTGCCACAAAATCAATGGGCAGAGGCACAAACAAATTTCAGCCGTCATGGACATGAGAGCTATTCAAACAGTACCACAACAGGAACAAGGACAAGGATTTTACTCAAGACTCTTCCTGGTCCCCAGAAAGGACAAGGCCTGGAGACCCATACTAGACCTTTCAATTCTAAATACTTACCTGGATATTCCGAAATTCAAAATGTTGACATTACAGCAGCTTCCACCCATGCTAGGCAAGAAGGCTTGGCTTGTTACTCTGGACCTCAGAGGCATACCTGCATGTTCCTATCGGACAAAATTGCAGAAGATACCTCAGATTCAAAGCTGGTACAATGCACTACCAATTCTCTGCACTGCCCTTTGGCTTATCTACTGCGCCCAGGGTCTTCACAAAGTGCCTGGCACCAGTAATTGCATTTTGCAGACAAAAAGGAATTCAAATATATCCATATCTGGACGACTGCCTTATTCAAGCAGAGACAAAGGACATTCTTCTACAGCATCTGGCGTTTGTAAAAAGGTTTCTAATTTCTCTAGGGTACACAGTAAACAAAAAGAAGTCAAAACTAGTGCCCTCGCAACGGATTATATTCCTGGGTGCCAGCTTAAATACAACAGCCCAGATGGCTTACCTCACGCCAGACAAACAAGTTCAACTAACTGAATATTTTCAATTGTTGGCAAGAAAGTCCCATCTCCCTGCAAGAAAAATTCTGCAGGCCCTAGGATTCATGGCATCCTGCATATGCCAGACTGCATATGAGGAAATTACAGTGGTACCTGAAAGGTGTTTGGACTCAACACTCTCACAGTTTAGAAGCAGTAATACCAATGATTCCCTGCCTAAAACAGGAGTTTCGATGGTGGGCACAGGCATGTCACCTAAACAAGGGTCAGCCTTTCACCCAACCCACAGCCGGGCAAACTCTAACAGATGCTTTGATTACGCTTGGGGAGCACACATGGCAGGAAAATGCATTCAGGGCAAGTGGACCACAGACCAGATGCATCTTCACATTAATCAAAAAGAGATGTTGGCTGTTCAAAATGCCCTAACAGCCTTCAAGGACCTTCTACATCCAGGACAATTACTACTAAAGACAGACAACACCACAGTAATGTGGTACATAAACAAGCAAGGGGGCACTCATTCTTATCCCCTATGCAGGCAAGCCATGACCTTGTGGAACACAGCTCTAACGTATCAAGTTCACCTACAAGCACAATTCCTGCCAGGAAAGAAATACTCTGGCAGACTGTCTAAGAAGAAATATCATGGACCCTCACGAATGGAAATTGAATCCACAAATCTTCAGCATTGTAACGCAAAATTGGGGATGCCCAGACATAGATCTTTTTGCATCCCCACTGAATTGCCAACTACAAAAATTCTGCACAAGGACTTATCACAAACAAGCATGGAAAGTGGATGCTCTTCTGTTCAGCTGGAAAAACCTAAAAGTTTATGCCTTCCCGCCACTGCCTCTCCTTTCAAAGGTACTCCTAAAAGCCAGACAAGAAAAAACACAGATGATCCTGATTGCTCCAGACTGGCCACGCCAGCACTGGGTACCCTATCTTAAGGAAACTTGGCTCAAGGCCCACCATGGATTTTGCCTCAAATTCCACACCTTCTGACTCAACAAAACAATCAGATCCTGCATGGTCAGCTCAAAACCCTAAACCTGGCTGCATGGCAGATACATTAGTCAAACAGACAACACCTCTCTCTAAAGCTGTTATGGATGTCATTCAGGAGGCCTAGCACCAGGAAAGCTTACTCAGAAAAATGGAAGAGATTCTGCTGGAACCAGGCTCAAAGCCTTGACCCTCTTGTTCCAAACATTCCTCAGATTTTACAATACTTAACTGAGATGCTGGACAGAGGCCTATCCTTCTCATCAATTAAGATCCATGCCTCTGCCATTTCAGCACATTACAACACGGATCCTCCTTTATTCTCTTATCCCTTGCTAAAGCTGTACCTCAGAGGGGCTAAAAACATAAGACCACCCCGGAGAGCACCAACACCAACTTGGGACCTCAATTTCGTTTTGGAAAAACTGACCCTACCACCTTTTGAGCCAGCCAATACAGCCGATCTACAATTTTTATCATGGAAAACAGCTCTGCTCTTGGCAGTAACTTCATCATGAAGAGTCTCAGAGCTACAGGCATTAATGGCAGTGGAACCTTTTATAATTTTTCATCAGGACAGGGTATCTTTAAGAACAAACCCTACCTTTATGCCAAAGGTGGCATCTAGTGTGGCTCTTAACCAAACCATACATTTGCCAGCTTTTTATCCAAACCCCCAGAATAAAGGGGAGAAACTTTTGCATTCTTTGGACATACACAGGCAGCTACGCTTCTACTTGGACAAAACAAAGGCTTTCAGGAAAACTGAGCAACTGTTTGTAGCATATAATGCAGGATCACAGGGCAAGGCTATCTCAAAGCAGACTATATCCAAATGGATAGGACACTGTATTCGGTACTGCTACACACAGCATGGAAAATCAGTCCCGAATAACATTAGGCCACATTCCACCAGGGCAACAGCCACTGCAACAGCCTTTCTCAGAGGAGTACCTACCAAGGAAATTTTGGAGGCTGCAACTTGGAGTTCAGTGCACACCTTTACCAAGCATTACCACCTGCCTCTTTACTCTAAATCCAGAGCAGGATTTGCCACTGCAGTTCTGCAGGGCCTCATAGCCAATCCTAACTCTTTATAGACCAGCCACCCAACCTCAGCTTTGGGATTCTACCCAAGTATAATGACTGCAGCAGTGTAACACGATGAGCATAGTACAGTTTTGTACCTACCATAAATGTAGATGTTCGAGTGTTCACACTGCTGCAGTCCAGGTTACCCTCCCTCAATCTCCTCTGAAGTAGCTGGGCTCATCTATACCTTTCTATCCTATACAACCTTTGGGGTGTATTTGCTGGTAACTGAAGGTATTGTTTTTATTGTATATTTTTGATTAGCAATGTGTATTGCCTACCTACTTGGGGGCACCTGACATCTGGGGCAAGAAAAACTGAAGAAAATGGCGTCGGATGCATCTTGTATACCCCTGGCGCACTGACGTCAGGGAAGAAGTGACAGCAACCGACACCGGACCAAGACTTTGGAATTCGGGCCAACTGCGGGGACCGCCTGACGGCAGGATAACCCAAGTGTAATGACTGCAGCAGTGTGAACACTAACATCTACATTTATGGTAGGTACAAAACTGTACTTTTCTCTGACAGCCAGCCTGCTGTGCACCTAAGAAAGCAGATAGAATGTAGAAAGTTCCTCAGTCCTTCAAAGTTTTGATACACTCATCACAAACCTGACTCAGCAGCTGCCGCCTCAGTTAATCCAGCTGTTTCCAAGTTTTTTGTCGATTCTTATCCTTCCCCATCTGACAAGGATGGTAAAGCAATTGATAAATTTGGCAGAAAAGTGTATGCCTCTACGATTTTAATTTTTAGAATTTTGAATTGTCAGACTCGTATGTTAAAGTTTATTCTGACTAATTATGGAAATGTGAGGAAAAATCTGCTTTGTGTGGTTTAGTTTTAATCAGTGCACTGTTCATTGTGTGTATTCCATTCTGTAACTACTCCATCCAGGGCTGTTGCATTGGTGCTGTATTGACAAGATGTCCTTCCATATCACTATTGCAGTGTTCTATAACTAAGGCATATGGCCCAACATACAGCCAGTATACCAAAGCCTTTAGTTCTCATGGGTGTCGTATGTCACACGTATGCTCCCTGTGCAAAGGCGTAGGGCATAATGGTGACATACAAACACACACTCGGAACTTCTTAGCTACCAATCTGAACTCCGTTGTTGAATGTCTGTCCGAATGCCCTTCTGCTGTGCTGGTTACCAAGCCATGTTTTCAGGCATTCTTTAACCTCCTCAGGAAATCTCTCTCATTTCTCAGGGGTTCTTCACTGTTTTGGGTCGGGACACCATTCAAGCCATGCCTCCTACTCAGGTAGGCAACAGATTTTATTCCAGAATATTTTTTGCCCAACAAAGAGGGCACATGGATATCAATTCTGGTCTTTCTCAGCTGAACACCTTTCTCAAGATTCCTTCCTTTTGGATGTTCTCTGCAGACAATATTTCTTCCTCCTCTTCCCCCAGGCCTTTATGGTGTCTCTAGATCTAATGGATGCATATCTTCACATACCTATTCATCCCCTGTTCAGGAAACTTTTACGATCTGATGTTGTCCTCTTCATTTTCCCTCACAGATGGGTTACGGATCTGATCCGACAGACACATTTCAGAGATTTTGATCCAAGTCTCAACATAGCTAAGGTGCTTATACATAGCACAAGCAGAAAACTATAATTCAAAGTGGAAAGACATGATGATACCGGGGGGGGGGGGGTCAATAAACAGGGAAAGAGTGGGATTTTGGATGCAGACTCTAAAGGAGAATGACGACAGTCATACAGAATACTATATTCATAAAATAGCAGGGAGTATTTTAAGAACTAAACTAGCACTGAAATGGAGAAAAGAGATGCCAAGAGGGATGACTGCAGTTAGGGATTCAGACAATAGGCAAGAGGGGGCTGGAATTTTTTAGAGAAAACTGGCAAAGGAGCCAAGGTACTGAGAGCAAATAACTATAAAGGGAAAGGTAATTGAATGGGAAGATGCCAAGAATTTGTTTGGGCTGCAGGTTAGAGATTGCCTTCCCTATCCAGGATTGATATCAGAGTATAGGTAAAGAGAATGAAATGGGGGGGGGGTCCTTAAATGAAAGACCAGCACTGGTAGAGTTTTTAATAAAATCTAGAATAGAAGCAGCCATTAAAAGTGGAATAATTAGTAGAGCATATAAAATATTACATAACTATAAGAATCAATCAGAGGAGCTTAGAAAAGATTGGGGAGGGAGATGGGATAAAGCAATTCACAAAGAGACAATGGGGGATATATGTATATCTCCCAAATATGCAACAATGTGTAGACGATTTAAGATCTTTGCCTGGAAGTGTTTACATAGTTATTTTTATACCCCAAGTAGACTCCAAAGAGTTTTTCCTCAGGTAGATAGCAAATGTTGGAGGTATGACTGGGAAGAAAGAGGTGGTTGGGAACATATTTTTTCGGAGTGTAATGGGTTGGTAGACTTTTAAATATTCCCTTTGGACCACTCTGTCGGGATGCTGGGTGAGCAGATTGGATTGACTAGGGAGATGATTTTTTGAGGTATGATACAGAATTGGAGTTGCCTAGACGTAGTAAAGCCTTGCTGCGTCTAATTATGGTGGCTGCCAAAAAAGCAGTTATTAGAAAATGAAAATCAGTCTAAACCAACTTTACTAGAAGTAGTGAATATAGTAACAGAGATAAAACAACTGGAATTGGGATCTTTAGAAAAAGGAAGAAGCAAACTACATACGAAAAATGGGAATTGTGGAAACAATATATGCAGAGAAGGAATGAGGTTTAAAATAAGTCAGGATTTCAGTGAGCTGTATAATGCTTAACTGACAGCAACAGATTAAATTACAAGTGATGTATAATGTTTGCAACTACAGTTTCAGTGGGGTCAGTGATGCATATTTGCAACTAAAGTGGTGTCAATGTTTATTTTTCATTTATATAAATGTAAGATTGTCATGTGATAATTTAATAAAGATGTTTTTTGTTTTTTTTTAAAAAAAAAACTTGGATCAGAGTCTCGAGCTTCTCCCTCTACCTAACCTCCTCTGATCTAGTTTGCTGCCAACAGTGACCAACATTGTTCTCCTCAGTCTCAAGTAGAGAGCGATTTTGCAAGACTTTTCATCTACGTTTTTTTTTTCTTGATTATTATTATAGCTTCTATCTTTGCTCCTCGTCCCCTGCTTAGTTTTCGCAGGTGTCAGGGCTTTCTTTTTCTTCCCTTCTCTGCCGGCTCCCTTTTCGAGCTTAGCATTCTTCTCTCTTCTTTCTGTTTTTTGCTTAGTACCTGTAAAAAAAAAAAAAAAAAAAAAAGAGAGAGAGGAGTTTCCTTTGTTGTTCTAGAGTGGTTGTACACAGTAGTTCTTTCTGTGCAGCGCTGCAGTCCAGGTTGTTTTCTGTGTCTTTTTTACTGTTACAGGTTTACTGTGTAATGCTGCTCAGAATGTGGACCAAAGATTCAACGTTCTGACACGCACAGCTGGTATGTGTATTGTTTAGGGCCGGAACATCGCGGGTCAGCTTGCCAGAGGTTTAATCCTAGAGTGATCGTTGATAGCAAAAACAAGCTGATTCTTAAGAGCCAGTTGGCTGCTTCAGATACTTCCTCTCCTGGGGCTCAAACCCCCCTACAAGAGTATAGTGGAGTCCACTGACTCCAAGAGCCGCTCTCACAAGCCCCCCAGGGCTTCATCGGAGCCTCCTGCCAAAATAGCTAAACATTTGGATCCAACATAGTCTGATTAGAGACCTCCTACTGCATTGATGGATTTGAGGTGCTCCGTGGATCTGACTAACTCTTCAGCGCTGGGGTCCGCTCCTAGACCTTCTACCTCTACCTTGGATCAGAGAGCTCTAAGTCGGACCCTGCAGTTTACTGTTGGGTCTGTATCCCCTACAGTACCATCCAAGATATTTAAAACCCCAAGCAGACATTCCTAACCAGGGTCTGTGGCTTCCTCAAGGTCTTCTAGGAGCCTTATAGAAATTGATATGGACAGGATGGTGAGAAAGATCCTCAAGACTGATCCAGATGGGGGTATTGCCCACTCCATCCTCTGGGTCTGTGAGTGCTCCTGTTGCAGTACAGTCTCCTCCTCCTATCCAACCATCGGTATCCAACCATCGGTATCAGAGTCCCAGGATATTAGCTACGTAGGAGAGTTGGTGTCAGATCTGAGGAGGCTTTCTTCTTTGACTCCCGACAGTCACCTTGACTGCCTCTGCTCCAATGTCATTGGATCAGAGTGGATCTTTGTAAGATCAAGGATCTGGGTGGGAGGGATTTGTCTCTGGCTCTGAGACGTCCCTTCCTCTCTGCGCTTGACAGCTTGGGTTCGTTCCTGCCTGGGTGCCATAGGTGTGGGTGTCCTGCCTTTTCTTTCTCTGTTGCGTTGCCTCTGGGGAAGTTGGGCAGGGATTCTCCAGATCAGTCAGCGTTCCAGGTTGTAGACAGGGTTTCTCAGAGACCCAACCTCCTTAAGGTATGATCTTCCCCATTGTCTCCCTTTAGATCAGATAATTGACCCTATCATGCCTGTCCAGGGCCAGCCTGCCCAGAGGAGTCTCTAAACCCTTCCCTTGGAAGAAGCTCCCCTTCATCTAAGACCTCCCCTGAGCACCCCATACAGGAGGTTCCTCTTAAAAAGTCATGCTGTAGGAGGCACACTTGACTCCAAATTGGAGTCCATCACTGAGGATATGGACTTTGACGATGGAGAATGATATCCAAGATTGCTACTGGAAGATGTATCCTTTGGAGGCATTTTAGAGATCCAGAAGCAAAGAGGTGGTTGTTCGTCTCAAACTCTTCCTCCTGAGGAGGTCATGTGTTTTGAGGCTTTCAGGGCAGCTGTGCCATTGGGGAGTCTCAAATCTTGAGAGAAAGGGAGAAACCAGTCCCAGACTGACTGTGTTCTCCGTGTGCTCTCAAGAGAAATTGTAGTTTACTGTGTGTGTACTTGTTATCCCCCAAATGTGCATGCCCCTCACTGGTGCTAGTGGTGAGGATTGAGGCTACTGGGCCAGTGCACAGGCATCACATATTAATTGTTTGGCAGTGGTGGGATATCTACATCAAATATTAATTGTTTGATGGTGGTGAGTTAGCCACATCACATACTAATTGGCTTGTAGTGGTATGGGTAGTGAATTTCTGTAGCTTGCATACAGTTATCACTGAAGGTGTTTTTGTACTCTAAATCAGGCACGCAGTGAATATTCAGAGTTCAGATCACAATTGTTTTATTTCTTTTGTTAGCTTGCTTAGGCAGGGAGAGCAGGCAGGCAAGCGTGTCAGCAGAGGAATATGGCAAGCTGACTATGAGCCCAGTTGGCTGAGATGTGCCAGGCTAAAGGACTGGTGGATGGAAACCTGACTAAGGCAGACATGATTGCAGCTTAGGTCACAGCTGCATCAGAAAACTGCAGTCAGGAGGACGATCAGACTGGCAGTGGAGATGTAAAACACTGAGAATGGACAGCTCAACCTTTCTGCAGAGGACTTTAAAATCCATTTGGATTTAGAGACGCGAGTTAGAAGCCAGGCATTTGGAAATGGAAGCTGTGGAGAAGGAGAGGCAGAAGCAGCATACAAAGGAGATGCTAACTCTTCGCCAGAGTCATGGAGGTAATGGGGAAGGGAGAAATCGGACCCCAGAAGCACAAAAGGTCAGTAAATTTCTTCCGCAGTTTAGAGGGGGGATAATTTTGATAGTTTCATTCACATGTTTGAGAGGATATGTAAACAATATGATGTTGACCATAGGCTCTGGGTATGGTTCTTGACCCCCTTACTCAATGGTAAAGCTATAAATGTACTTTCCAAATTATCTGATGTTGACTGTTTTAACTGCAATGCTGTAAAGAATTGTTAGAATTTTTTAAGCTAATATCTGAAGCTTATAGGAAAAAGTTTTGTGAGCATAGACACAAGGCAGATGAAAGTGTGTGTGTGAATATGTTGCTGAACTGAGTACTTATTTTCATAGGTGGGTTAGTGGATGTCGGGTCACCACCTTTTCAAGGGCTGGCAGATCTTTTGATGGGGGAGCAAGCCCTTAGCACTTTACCTGAGGACATGAGGATCTGGCTAGCTGATAGACAATGTGCTACTTCAGATGAGTTGGGAAAGAAGGGAGACCTATACCTATCAAGCAGGGCATCACTGCACAGGAGAAGGGCACCCAGTGCTGCTCATGGGTCTAGGGGAACCCATGGTGGGCAGCCCAGACTGCCCCAACAGAATCTGCCTGTAGCAGGGGAAGCCACTAGTCCAGGTACACGTCCAGGACCTAGCATTAAATGTTTTGAATGAAACCATTGGGGCCATGTGGCATATAAATGTCCACAGAGGCAAAATGGGGAACAAAAGGTGAGGGACCCAGTAAGTGAGAAGGGCAAAATGCCAGTAGTAGGTTGTCTTGAGACAACAGGGGTACCAAACTGCCATCCTGCAGATGTCCTGGTGGGGAAGGATTTTGCGGAGGCAGTACCATGTGTTAATGCAGTTACACGCAGTCAGGCTAGGAGATGAGCATGTGGGTCTGGTAGCCTGGGGGAGACCCAGACAGACCACATACTTGCAGCCAAGACTGGTGAGGTGATTACTTCAGGGAGAGAGCTGCCCTGTAGCAGTGAGACTGAAGGTGAACCACAACTGCTTGTGGGTACTGATGTTCCCTTGGACAGAGTTACTGCAAGGGTAGTGGTGAGTAGTAGTACCCAGGCTGAAGGGCACCACTGTCAGAGGATGCCAGACTTCCTGTGGAAGGGGAGCTGGGAAGGGTTACAAAGAAAGAGTTGAGACAGGCTCAGCTCTGACCCTATATTGCAAGGCCTGTGGCAGGTAGCTAGTGAGGCGCCTGATTCTCAAGGGAAGGGGGGAGTCTGTATACTGGAACAAAGGGTTACTGTATAGGCAGTGGACCTCTGAGGGAAGGCTAGAAGGTAAGAGAATACAGCAGTTGGTATTGCCTGGTGCTTCTAGCCATAGCCCATGATATTCCCTTTGCAGGTCATATGGGCATAAAACGTACAAAGAGGCATATCATGCACAGCTTCTATTGGCCTGGAATTTCTAGAGATGTAACAGGGTACTGCAGGACCTGTGAGCAGTACCAAAAGGTAGGCATGGTGAGAGCTCCTTTGATGCCTTTGCCTGTGATTGAGGAACCATTTCAGAGGGTAGCTATGGATATTGTGGGGCTTCTGAGTACCCCAAGTTCAACAGGGAAAAGGTATATCCTAGTGATTAGAATAATGCTACAGGATACCCTGAGGCAGTGGCTCTGTCCTCCATTGAGGCAGAAAAGGTGGCAAATGCTTTAAGATATTTTCAGCAGGGTAGGTTCCCAAAAGAAACACTGACAGAGGTGCCAATTTCATGTCAGACCTGCTGGCTTGTCTGTGTAAGTACTGTGGGGTGAAGCACCTGAAGACCACTCCCTACTCTCCCCAGACTAATGGTCTTGTTGAGAGGTTAAACTCTACAATCAAGTCCATGCTATGGACATTTGCAGACCAGTTTAAGAGGGAGTAGGACAAATATTTACCCCATCTGTTTGCTTACAGAGAGGTTCCCCAGGAATCCACAGAGTTTTCACCCTTTGAGATGCTCCATGGGCATATGGTGAGGGGACCTCTAGATTTAATTTGTGATGAGTGGGAAGGTGAGTGTGAATTCCACAAGGAGTCTGTTGTGGCATATGTCTTAAACTTCAGGTCAAGGCTCTGGGAACTCATGGGCTTGGCCCAGGAGAACCTGGCAGAAGTCCCAACAGCAGAAAAGGGTCTGGTATGACAGGAATGCTTGAGCTAGAGAGTATGCTGTGGGGCAGCAGGTAATGGTTCTCGTTCCTATCAGACACAGCAAGCTGTCAGCAGCTTGGGAGGAATCCTACAAGGTGGTAAGAAAGGTAAGTGATGTTAAGTACGTGGTAGAACTGCTAGATAGGAGGCAGTGGCACATATGTTAACATGATGAAACCTTACCATGATAGGGAGGCCCTTGTGCTGAGTATTTGCAGTGGCTTGCAGGAGGAGTCTGAGGGAGATCTGGTGACTGATCTCCTCAGTGAGGCTCAAACTGACACCTCCAGTGGAAGAGAGTTAGCAATGTCCCAGCAGCTATCTCCTACCCAGGTTCAAGAAATCTGAGCAGTGTTACAAGAGTTTAGAGACATGTTCACTGGGAAACCAGGGTGCACCACCAGATGGTTACAGGACACCAAAGGCCTGTTAGGCAGGCCCCTTACAGGGTGCCTAAGAGTCAAACAGACTCTGAGGGAAGGCGGTACAGGAAATGTTGGAATTAGGAGTAATTAGAGTCCAACAGTTCCTGAGCCCTACCCAGTGGTGCTGGTGCGAAAGAAGGATGGCAGCACCAGGTTTTGTGTGGACTACAGGAAGTTAGTCACACAGAGTCAGATGCTTACCCCATGCTTAAGACAGATGAAGGATTAGAGCAGCTGGGTGGGTCTAATCATCTTACCACCATTGATCTTATCAAGGGTTACTGGCAGGTGCCCTGGACTCCCAGTGCTTGAGAGAGAGGTCAGTCTTTGTGACTCCTTTTGGCTTGTATGAGTTCATAAAAATGCCCCAAGAACTTTCCAGAGGCAGGTAGATCATATCCTAGCAGGAGCGTTTGCCCTTGCTTACCTAGATAATATTGCCATCTACAGCCATTCCTGGCAAGAGCACCTTCAGCATGTCAGGGTGGTGCTGGGCAGACTACAGAGGATAGCATTGACCATTAAGCCCAGCAAATGTCAGGTGGGTATGGCAGAGGTAGCCTACCTGTGACAGAGTGGGGAGTGGTAAGATCAGGCCAGAACCTGACAAAAGTGGAAGCCATTCAGGCATGTCCTGCACCTGTTACCAAAAATCAGGTGAGGGTATTCTTAGGGACAGCAGGGTACTACAGAAAGTTTGTCCCCAGTTATAGTACCATAGCTGCTCCCCCCACAGACCTGACAAGACAAAATAAGCCAGATAAGGTAATGTGGACCACAGCATGTGAGCAGGCATTCCAGGAGCTTAAAAAAGCTCTGGGGGGGGGGGACCTCCTGTTAGCCAGTCCTGATTACAGCAAATAATTTGTTGTGCAGGTAGATGCTTCGAACCATGGGGTGGGGGCTGTACTTAGCCAGATTTCTTCAGAGGGAGAAGAGCACCCAGTGGTTTCTCAGTCATAGGCTCCAACCCAGGGATGAATGCTGTGCAGCTGTAGAAAAAGAATGTCTAGCCATAGTTTGTACACTGCAGAAACTTCAGCCTATCTGTATGGAAGGAAATTCACTGTAGTTACAGATCACAATCCCCTAACATGGTTACATCGAGCCAGCCAGCAAAATGCCAAGTTGGAGCCTAGATTTGCAAGCATATATGTCATGTTGGTGCAGCACCACTGTGGGGGTAGCAACGCCAACACAGGTGGGCTCTCAAGACAGGGAATGGGGTAAGGTACACTCAGATAGACCTAACCCTCTCAAGCAACGTTTCTGAAGGGTCACTTGGAAAACTAGCTTGAGTTCGCCCGGGGGGGGGATGTGAAGGCTGCAAGCCTAGCTAGATAGAATTTTGTAGATAATTCTATTCCATTTGTAAATATTAATATAATCCGCAGGCTTGGTTTACAAATGTAGAGAGAACTATATGTTAAGATTTAACTATATGTTGTACTGAGCTTCAAAAATGTAACCAGAGTGCACTCTGCTGGAAGAAAGCTGATAAGTCAAGTATTGTGTGACTGATCTCAAGCTTGGAGACTGGATGTCTGGGCCAGGAAATTCTTTCTATTGTTTTGGGACAAGAGTTATTAGATTTTTACATGTAAAATGTATTATTGCTGTGGTTTCCTTGTAGCTGCAAGATCAAAGAAATTTTAAGTTGTATTAGCCTGAGAAACTAAATCAGAACCGTTAAGAATGATGTAATCTGAAATGACTCAGCAGTACTGTGTTATCAATTTAAAACTTTCCCAGAGAAAAAGGGAGCATTTTTGGAGTTTGTCTGAAGAACAACACTCACCAGCACTTGCTTGCTCCGTAAGTAAGATATTTATTTAGAACAGTCATTTCTCTTGGAGATAGATAGACGTAGCCAGATTAGTCTAGCTGTTTTGTATATTTGTCAGACTATTCTACAGTATTATTTTAAAGCATTTTCTTGTGATTTCTGAACTCTGTAATGTCATTGTGTTGAAGTAATAAGATTTGCCTTGTGTTTTTATTATTAAAGATTTTTACACTTTTCAACTGTGGCTGTTTTGTGTAGAGATAATTTAAGCTGTAGAGTACTTGCATGATACTGTACAAAGCCACTCCAATAGTTTTACTGTTCGTCACACTAATTGGGTAATAATATTGCACAGTAAAATTGGACACCTTTTGGTAGGGGCCTTATTAATAGCTGATAAATAGTGTTTGATGGTAGTGGATTACTACCTTATAGCCTGGGCAGAAAAGGGCATAGCTGGAGAATCTGTGCCAGCCTTCTCCAGGAGTGTCTGTGTATAACTCGTATCTTTGTGTTTGTGTGTGTCAGCTACTTGGGCAGGGACACGAGGCACTGTTTGGACAGAGAGGGTGCTGGTGGTTTTGTCTTGACCACTAGGCTAAGATCTATACCCTATAGGGTGTGCCAGTGGGGAATTTTATTGGGGATCTGGAGAGAAAGGTTGAAACTAGCATCAAACGGACTGTGATCTGTGTGTTAAGGGAAATTGTATTTTACTGTGTGTGTACTTATCCTTCCCAGTGTGCACGCCCCTAACTGGTGCTAGTGTTGAGGCTCATTGATTACTGGGCTAGTGCACGGGCATCACACCAGGCATCAACTATCCCAGACACTGGGCATTACCATAACACTGGCAAAGTCAAATCCATCACCGGTACAGTGATTGGAGTTAATTGGAGCCCTTCTGGACATGCCAAATCAGATCGTTAACCCTTCACTGCATTCAAATCCTTCACTGCATTCAAATGCTCAGAGAACAAGTACAGGTTAATGTCCTGCTGTTCATCTGTTGGAGTATTCCCAACATAAGTGAGTTGCGTGCCAAGATGATGACCCAACATCGGCCAGTATATCAAAGTTTTTTTTACTATCTATGGTGCGTAGTACGTCTGATGTAGCCCATACCCTGACATCTGCCATAAGAGATGTACGCACACACCACCCTCAGAACTACTTTGTTGCAAGTTGGATCGCCAGTCCCAGACAACGCTCTGTTGCCGGAATCGTTTGCTTTTTTAGGATGAGTGCCCCATTGGGGAAACCTTTTTAGTCTATTTCTGCTACCTTTTAGTGAGGTTAATGTCATCCAGGAAAGGGAAGTGTGATGTGGAAGACAGATTCCACAGAAGAATAGTCGCTCCCAGTGCCTCTTTTGTCTCAGGGCCCAACATGACCACAAAAACTGCTCCATTTGTCAGTCTTTTGTTCCCAAGCCCCTCCAAACTCTGTTATTGTCTCTCGTAATCTGTTTAGAAAATCAGCACCTTAACCTTTTAGCCAAGAGCTCGATGGATAGTTCCTCAGAATCGCCGACCAAGCCTGTTAAGTGTAAGGCCAAAAAACGTTGGTCTGAAGCCGAAGCTGGGTCTCTCGATACAGGCTTCTCTCCCGATGCATATGAGAGCTTGGAGACACGCTCCATCACAGATCTGGATCCACAGGCTGAGCCCCTTTCGCAGGCCACCTTGGTACCAGAAGTATGCACGTCTAGAGAGGCAACACAAACATAGACTCCTGTTGTCCAGGGGGAGCCCGGGCTTTATTGTGTCTGAAGGCCCTAGGGGAATTATTCACGTAGTGGTTAGAGAGGCCGTTGACTTGAACTTGGTCAAATGTAGGCCTACGTCCAGCCCACCTTTGCATCGCATGGATACCCTAGCAAAAAACGAAACATACAACCCCCCCCCAAAGGAATGTCAAACTTTCACAAGGTGTGCTAAAGGCCTTGGCACTTGTGCCTCCCTCAGGTTGTCAGACTTCCCCTCCTGCCTGGCCTACCTCTCCATAGAAAAGACCTAGGCCTCGGTCCACTTAAGAGGAAAATTCCTCATCTGAGGACAGTGATCCACTGGATTACTCCTCTCAAATCCCCTCACCCTTAGATTATGCCTTCCCTGAAGAAAATTCAAATGGAACAGAATCTCCTATAGTGGAAATTTCTTTTGGGGAGACTATCTCTAGCATGTGAGACCACTTTAAATGGGACAGTGCAGGGATGTCTGAGGTTATAACCTTCTGCAACTACAGTCCTCTAGCCCTTCAGCCATTTTTCCTGTTATACCAGCCTTTTTAGATGCCTTTATATCTACATCAACTCACCCTGACTCTCAGCCTCTGGCTCCAAAAAAGCTGGGCCAGGTATTGCAAAGTACCTAAGCTCTGCAATCTTCTTTTCAAGGCCCTAGTACCCGACCCTTCTGAGAGTACAGTAGCTTCTGAAAAGGCCTCCAAGTTGCTTCGCTTCCTTCTGCTTCTCTCCTCCCTTCAGACAAGGATAGCCAATAGCTGAAGCTGCACAAGAAAATGTATACCTCGGCCACCCTAGCCTTCAGAGTACTGAATTACCAGACACACACATGACCAAGTATAATCTAGAGTTACAGTCTCGGATTTCCAAGCTTGTGTCCGACATGTCAGACTCTGAGAACAAGGCCTTGCATCCTCCCTCATTGCTACTTCCTCTCAGATAGCCAGATATTCTATTAAATGCAGCTACGATGCTGTATAGACCACCTCACAAGCTGCAGCTTCTTTCTCTGCCCTAAAAAGATTTGCCTGGTTAAGGCTGCAGCCCTCCCCAAGAAAATTAAGACAAAACTAATGGATGCCTCCTTGGACAATTCTGCTCTTATTGGTAAACCTTATTCAAATCCCTGCAAAAAAAGAGCAAGGAACTTGGACCTTAAACACATTTTGGTCTCCCCTTTGCCTAAATTCCACTGGACTTACTCTGCAAAACAGGTTTTTATACGCAGGCAGTCTGGACCCCTAAATGAACCTCCCAAAAAAGGTCTAAAAAAACTCTAAGTCAGTTTTTTCCTACACCATCATCATCATTATCATCTCAGCTTGCTAAGCAGTATTTTTGTGATTGGACGGGCTCCTCCTCATGACCCCTCAAGCAATCTGGGCACCCCTCCCCTCCCCTCTCCCTGTGCCTTACCCTATTTCTTCCATCCTGAGAACCAATCGCTCAAGATTCTTGGGTGCTAAGCATCGTCAAGAGGGGATTCTACACGGTCTGGCACATAGTGCCTCCCTTCAGGGGTATACCTCCAAATGAAGAGGAACCTCCCCAGTTTTGCAAAACCTGCTAGAATAGGGCACCATCGAGCCTGTGCCCCCAGGCCAAGAGAGAAGAGGCATCTATTGCCACTTATTTCTAGTTCCCAGGAAGGAAGGTTCTTGGAGAAGACCCATCCTAGACACTTCCTATCTCAACTTTCTTATAGTCCCCTGATTCAGAATACACACACTGCAAAAACTATTCCCTCTCATTCTCCCTCAAGCATTGCTAGCCTCCATATACCCATTCATCTCAGATGCAGGAAGTCCCTACACTTCTCTATGGGATCCTTGCACTGTCACTTCTCTGCTTTGCCTTTTGGGCTCTCCAATACCCGAGAGTCTTCTGGTAGCCTTTTGCAACTGCAAAGTATCGTAATCTTCCCCTGTTTAAACTACCTTTTGATTCAAGCCAAATCCCAAGCAGAATTGAACAAAGCCTCCAAACAACAGTTGCCATCTTACAAAGCCTGGGATTCACTCTAAACTTCAAAAAAATCTTCCCTGGTACCATCCCAAGACAATGTTTTTCTGCGGTGCAGATTTCAAACCAAGCGTAGGGTGGTGTGTCTTCCATCTACCAAAGAACAGGAGATTTCTCTGCTCTTCGCAGAGATTCTCCCCCTCCATCTACTGTCTGCAAGACCGTTTCTGAGAATCTTGGGGCAGATGGCATTTATCATCCCTATGCTTTCTCTAGCAAGGCTACACATGAGGAAATTCCAATGTCTCCTGCAGTCTGTGTGGTCTCATCATGCCCACCCTGTAGAATTCCAAATTCCGCTTCTACCCTGTGTCAAGGAGGAGCTCCAGTGGTGGATAATACATCTGTCTCTAAAGCCAGGACTCTCCATTCATCCACAGCCACCAGCTCAAGTACTGTACACAGATGCAGATATGACAATCCTGTGGTATATCAACAAACTGGGTGAAGCGGGGGGGAGGGGGGGCTCACAAGATCCTACCTCCTTTGCAGACTAGCCTTACAGGTCTGGGATCTAGCATGCCTGTTAAAAATATCCCTTCAGGCGGTCTACATCCCTTCCAGTCAGAATGCTGTAGAAGACAGACTGAGCAGATCCAGAAAACAGGCCCACAAATGGATGCTTTACAGGTATGTGTTCTGGACATTGTCCACCAGTGGGGTATTCCACAAATAGACTTGTTTACTTCCCCACTGAACGAGCAACGTCTAAAGTTTTGTGCCAGAGAACCTCATTTTCAGGCATGGAGAGTGGACACCCTGTCAATCTCTTGGTAGGGGAAATTCCTGTATGCATCCCCCCCAGTCCTTCCGAAAGTCCTGCTGAAAATTCAACAGGACAAACCAAAAATCTTGCTGGTGATTCCCTATTGGACAAGACAGCACTGGTTCTTCCTTCACCTTCACCTAGCCAAAGGCAATCGCCACAAGTTGCCCTACTAACACAGAACAAGGGCTCACTTATCCACCTGGACTTGAGGCCCTGAAACTGACCCTGATTCCTTTCAGACACCCTTACTCTGAGGACGTGCTTCAAGTCCAGCAGGAGGCCAGGAAATGTAATACTGGAAAATCTTACCTCTCCAAATGGAAGAGAGTCTTGCTTTGGTGTCTTGCCAGAAACCAGAACTTGTTTATGGCGGACCCCCCACCCCCACCCCTGCTATGGTTCTGTCATATCTGTATGAATTGTTCAGTGCAGGCTTAGTTTATTCGGTCTGCAGCAGCTGCCATCACTGTTGTTCCACTGGTGAGGTTCTTTATCGGAGTTCTTCAGCGAACTCTGCCTGTTCTTTCTCAGCCCCTATCTGTGCCTGTCAGGTTGACTCTGGTTTGCAGGAAGCATCTTCAGTGGTTGCTTCTTTCAGACTATCTTTTTCTTGACAGACCATTCCTTCTAACTCCCACAGCCACAGTTACCATGGACGCTTCCCATTTGGGGTTGAGGGGGCATTTCAAGGGAAAGATGTTCCAAGGCACGTGGACTCGCATGGAGACCAGAGATAAGAGCAGTTCTTCTCACGTTGCAAGCTTTTCAGATAGTTTTCCCTCTGGGACCTATTGCAGTTCATACAGACATGTCCGGTAGTCTGGTATATCAACAAACAAGGAGGAATCCATTCATATCCCTTGTGCAGAGAGGCCATGAGAGTCGGGGCGATATCTTCAAACTGCTTTCTGGCTGCAACTCACATACAGGAGAAATCAAATGATCTGATGTTGTCAATCTTCACTTAAACCTTGACTGTGGGCTCTGTTCTGAGCCTCGGAACCAACTCGGCCATTTACTTCAGCTCGTGCCTTCCAAACACTTTAGCTAGACTCTACCCATAATGCTGGGAGACTATAGTTTAAAAAATCCAAAGGACCTTTCCAGGATTCACGCAGCAAAGACTTCCCCGGGGCAGAGGGGGAAGTAATGGAAGACACCGCCCCAGAGGCAGAAATGGACTGCAAAAACAGGGGTCCAGAGAATCTCTCTCTGGTACTTGTACCCCTGAACGGGGGTCCGATTGCCGCCCTCTGGAGGCAGTCGAGGGATGACTATCTCTGCACCAATCTGCCTGGCAGATATTAACTATGAATAAATGGGTGCAGGGAATAATATACAGAGGTTTCAAAATTCCACTATCATTACCCCCAATAACCCAGAAAAAAACTCCTGGACATTCCATCCAGTCACAGGGAAGCAGCAGTGATAGAAATTCAAAAACTGCTAGACAAAAGTCATCCAAAAAGTCCCAGCAGACCAAATAGGCTCCAGTTTTTACTCAAGGTTTTTTTTAGTGCCCAAAAAAAACAGAGGACTGGAGACCCATCTTGGATCTCAGCCAGTTCAACAAACCAAATTACGGATGGTCTCTGTACAGTAGATACTTTCGTTCTTGGAAAAAGGCAATTGGATGTGCTCGATAGACCTCCAGGATGCATATTGCCATGTAAAAATGGACAAATGCTCCAGGATGTTTCTGAGCTTCCAGCTGGGAGCCAGTCATTTCCAATTCAGAGCAATACCCTTTGGACTCGCCACAGTTCGCAGGGTGTTGACCAAATGCATGGCAGTGGTTGCAGCTCATCTCAGACTGCAGGCGTCAGTTAGAACAGGCAAGCGATTGCACTCTACACCTCTTTACATCTCTAAGCATAACAATAAATTTCGAAGAGTCAAGCTTGCAACCTTCTCAGCAGTTAGACTTCATTGCAGCCCGCTTTGACATTGTCACAGGAATTGCTTCTCTTCATCCAGAAAGACTACAACGCATCAGATTCCAAGTCTGTCAAATTCTAAGAACAGAGTTCCAGCAAAATTACTCCTACAAGTGTTAGACTTAATGGCAGCAACAATAACTCTAGTCCCCTTATCAAGATGATATATGTGAATCCTGCAATGGTTACTTGCGCCTCAGTGGTCTCTGATTCATTAATCAGTGTTTTACCTAATTGTGATAACAAATTGCTGCAAACAGGATCTTTCATGGTGGCTCCATTCCTATCAGATTCTCTTCGGGGCGACCATTCATTCTTCCGTAACCCCAAGCCATAGTGACCACGGATGCTTTCCAGATTGGGGGGGGACATTATCTGGGAAGGGCAGTCCAAGGCACGTAGTCCCAACTAGAGGCCAACTTGCACATCAGTGTTCTGGAGGTGAGGGCAGTGTTTGTGTTGCAACCATTCCAGGATGTCCTTCCTCTGGTAACAGTAGCAATTCAAATGAACATGTCAGTAGTGTGGTACATCAACAATCAAGGGGGAACCAAATCTTACCCACTGTGTCGAGAAGCCTTCAGAGTTTTGCAATGGGCGATTTCTTCCAACTGCTTTCTGATAGCAACGCATAATCTGGGGAGCTCCAACATGATGGCGGACAAGCTGAGCAGAACTATTCTCATGCCTCACTAGTTGTGTCTCTCCTGTTGTGGTGAACAAGATTTTTCGTCACTGAGTCCAACCTTGCTGCAATCTTTTTGCCTCCCCTTTGAACAACAAGTGCTGGAGTTACTTGGCTCTAATCCCCCCACCGGGGGGAGTCACCTAAAGATGCTCTCCTTCACGATTGGCCCCCGGTCTTCTCTATGCCTTTCTTCCAACTCTCTTGATATCGCAATTTCTAAAGAAAGCCAAGAGGATGGAGAACTCTGTAATCTCATTGCTCCTTTCTGGCCTCGACAGGTTTGGTTTCCCCTTCCTCTGGCTTCATCTTCGTAAGCCATGGATTCTAGACCCAGCTCTAAATCTGCCGTCACATCCGGAAGGTATGATTTATGCGAATCTCCAACATTTCAAGCTCACTGCATGGCTTCTCCAATTCCCGTGATTGCCAGGCATCCTTCCTATCCTCTCCTGCCCAGCAAATTATTGTGGCTCATCACAAACCTTCAACTAAGAAACTTTATCAAAGTAAATGGGGAAAAATTTGCGAACTGGGCCCTTAACAACAAAACTTGATCCTTATTTGAGCCCGGTTCATAAGGTTTTGGATTTCTTAGCCAACCTCTACCAATTTGGTTCGTCTGTATCAATAATTAAAGTTAGTCAAGCTGCAATCTCAAACGTTCATATGTGATTTGATGGTCAATTTTAATGCCACACAAACCTTGCAAAGCATTTTTATAGGGACTACTGGTGTTAAGACCTCCATTTAAAGAACTAATTCCTCCTTGGGATCTAACATTAGTGCTACCGTTTCTTACTTGGTCTCCCTTTAAACCATCAGTGACTTGTGACTTAAAGTTTTTATCTTGGAAAGCTTTATTTTTATTGGCTATTACATCTGTCAGAAGAGTATGTGAACTTCAGGCCTTATCTTGCAAACCTTCATACTTAATATTCCACAAGGATAGGGTTGCCCTTAGGACCAATTCATCCTTTTTCCCAAAGGTAGTTTCAGAAGCTAATATAAATCAGACACTTCAATTGCCAGTCTTCTTCCCTAATTTTGCCAGTAAAAGGGAGTATTCCCTTCATTTGCTAGACGTCCACAGACAACTACGTTTTTACATTCACAAAACAAAGGATTTCAGAAAATCTGACCAGTTATTTTTTGCATTTTCTTCTCTATGTTTAGGTAATCCAATTTCAAAGGTTACCTTTGCAAAATGACTTAGAGGCTGTATTACTTGTCAGTTGAAAGAGCTTCAATTTCCACACCCAGTTAAAGCCCATTCAACTAGAGAGGTGTCAATTTCTGCAGGTTTTCATGCTAGAGCATCCTTGGATATTTGTGCAGTGGCCACATAGTCTTCTCCATATACCTTTATCACCCATTACAAATTGGATCAGGTCTTTAGGGGATGGCCATCATTTGGTTAGATGGTGCTTAGGAATATTCTTCCCTGAGACCTCCCAAGACTAAAGTAGCTGGGGACTCTGTCCCACAGGCAAGGATTGAGTGAAGGTTGAAGAAGTTATGTCTTACCATAACGTTCCATCTGTGTCGATCTTCACTAATCTTTGACACTCATCCCCCTCCTTCCCCCAACCTGAGACTTAGTGGACCAGAGTTTCCATGGCTGGCTTCATATTAGGGATACATATTTGGTCTCTGTCTATTATCACTACTATTATTATTTTAGTAGTAGTAGTATAATTTCTGCTTGTCTGTCTGCCACTATTGTTGGGCAAACTCGATCTGAGGTAATTTTGAGAGGAGCATTATGGTTAGAGGCTAGCTTGAGAGTTTGGAAGGTGCAGGCGGAAGTAAATGGCAGAGTCTGTTCCGAGGCTCGGAACCGAGCCCACAGTCAAGGATTAGTGAAGATCGACAACACAGATGGAACATTATGGTAAGACATCTTTTTCTGGCCAGCTCACTAAGCAGGTCCATTCTGACCCCTCACGAGTGGCATCTGTCAATCAGTAGCGAACCTGATCTTCAGCCGTTGGGTGCAACCATGCTGTGACCTATTTGCTTCCCCCCAGAACAAGTGCAGCAGGCATTTCTCTCTAATCCCCCACTTCGGGGGAGCCCCTAAGGGACTCTAATTCACGATTGCGCCCCCCCCCCGGTTTACTTTACCTCCCTCTACCACTTATTCCAAAGTTTCTGCAGAAAGTGAGACAGTTGAAGACCTTGGTAATCCTCTTTGCTCTCTTTTTGCCTCATTAAACCTGGTTCCCCTTCTGATCTCCTCTGAAGTATCGACCATGGATACTAGAACCCAGACAGGCTCTCCTCTCTCACCCGTCAGAGGTTTACCACAGAAATCTGCACTCCTTCAAATTGACCTCTTGGTTTCTCAAGTCCAGACTTGCTTCCCTGGTTTGAGAGATTATGTTGGCCTCTCAGAAATCCTCTACTAAGGTTTACAAAAGCAAATGGAAGAGATTTGTGTTTTTGGGCCTGCAAAAGAGAACAGAAAACCTTTTTTAGCTCCGATCTCAGCCGTCCTTTTTATTACGTCTTTCTTTAAGAAAGGAGCTTGTTTTTCTACCATCAAACTTCAACTGGCAGCCATATCAAACTACTACTCTGGGAATCTGTTGGGAACTCCAGCAGCTTCTAGATTATGTAAGGCCTTCATGAAAGGAATTTTCCAACTCAGGCCTCAGTTAAAAGATTCTTCCCCACTGTGCAATCTCATTGTTCTCCAGGGCGTAGCTCAAAGGCCTTTCAAACCAGCGGCTGACTTACATGAAGTTTCTTTCTTGGAAGACTGTCTTCTTGGTGGCAATCATCTCAGCAAGAAGAATTTCTGAAATTCAAGCGTTGTCTGTTAAGCCATCTTTTGTTTTCCATAAAGACAGGGTATCCCTTCGTACCAATCCCTCCTTTATGCCTAAGGTAGCCACAGAAACTAATTTGAATCAGTCAATTCAGTTACCAATTTTCTTCCCAAATTTTTCAAACAAAAGAGAACATATGCTACACCTTCTGACATCCATAGGCAGCTTTGTTTTTACCTTCACAGAACAAAACAGTACAGAAAATCTGATCGACTATTTTTGTCCTTTTCACCTAGCCATTTAGGCCAAGCAGTTTCTAAAGTTATATTGGCTAAATGGATTAGGGACTGCATTTCTATGATTTACTCTAAGAATGGACTACAGTTGCCTCGTCTGCCTAGAGCTCATTCAACCAGATCTATGGCTGCTTCATCTGCTTTCTTTTCCAGAGTATCAATTGATATTTGTGCAGCAGCCACTTGGTCAAAAACTCATACCTTTGTCACACATTAAAAGTTGGACATTATTTCCAGAAGCAAAGCTGCCTTTGGTTCGGTAATGCTCCGGCATAGCCTTCCTTGAGGCCACCCAAGAGTGAAGGAGTTGGGGACTCAACCCATCTGTGAGGAAGAATGAAGACATCAGGTTTCTTAGTTATGTACTTACCGTAACTTGCATATGTGTTCTTCATTCTTCCTCACCTTCACTCCCAGCCATCCCCCTACCTGTTGACTCCTAGAAGACATGTGGAACCTTGGGATCCTGTTTGAGCCTCTGGTTATTTTGTTTGCTGCTATCGCTCCATCTGTCCTTTAGATATTAGGTGGCAAACTTGATCTGAGGAGGCTGGGTAGAGGGAAGAGCTTGAGACTGAGATCAGAGTGTGTGAAAATGTAGAGTTGAATCAGAGGATCGGATCTGTAACCCATCTGTGAGGATGAATGAAGGACAACACAGATTCCAAGTTATGGTAAATACATAGCTAAGCATTTCTTCATCTCCTCCTTGTGTTTTCAGTTTTCTGCTTTGCCCTTTGGCCTCTCTAGTGCCCCAAGGATATTCACCAAAATGCCTAGCTTCTGTCATTGCTTTTTGCAGGATTCAAGGAATTCAGATCTTTCTCTGTTTAGACGGTCTACTTTTTTAAGATCCTTCCCCCAACACTCTGCTTCTGGATCTCACGTTTACTACTTCCCTGTTAGAGTTTGGAGTTCACCATAAACTTCCAGAAATTGGTTCTGATGCCTTCTCATGATCATACTTTAATCAGCTGCAGTGGTTAGACAGTTCCCATACTGGCATCTCTGCCCGCTCCCCAAGTGTCTGTCTCTAATTGCTTTTTTTTTCCAATCCCTTCTTTCTCTGGCATCTGTCATCCCTTCTTTCTCTGGCATTTGTCATGGCCAGGGAAGTTCTCGGGGTTCTTGGTTTCATAGCTTCCACCATTCCATGCTCCCTCTCGCCGGGCTTCATTTGAGGAATCTTCAGTGGTATTTCAAGTAAATGTGGTTTTGACATTGCCACCCCATGGACTTTCGGGTAGCTTTCCTTCCCTGTCTCAAGCTTGAGCTTCAGTGCTGGATTCATCAACATTCATTTAACCTGGGGCCTCCTTTTCAAGCTCCATTTCCAATTCAGGCGCTCTTTACTGATGCCTCAGACAAGGGGTGCGGTGCCTCCTGCGGACTCCTTCAAAGTTCAGAGTCTCTGGCCTCTTCATCAGAGGTCAGACCACATCAATGCAAAGGAGATGAAGGCTCTGCTTCTGGTTGTTCAGGCTTTTCATTCCCTCTTTCATCCCTGGTCCTTCAAAGTTTTGACAGTCGATACCACAGTGATATATGTCAACAAGCAAGGGGGCCCAAGGTACTGTCTTCTTTGCAGACTAGCTCTTTAGGTCTGAGATCATCACTATCCAGTGTCAAGTGGCTCTTCAGGCAGTTTACATTTTCTCTCTGAGCATAATCTAGTGGCAGACTCCTTGGACAGTTCAACACACAAGCTCACCAAAGATGCCTCAAAGAAGTGTGTTCCTGGTCATTGTCCATCAGTGGGGTTTTCCCCAGGTAGACCTTTTTGACCTCCATTCTGAACAGACAACTTCCGCTGTTCTGTTCCAGAGTACCAAGTCCTCTGGCTTGGAAAGTGGATGCTCTGTCTTTTTCTTGGAGGGCAATGCTTCTGTATGCTTTCCTTCCTCTTCCTCTGTTGTCACAAGTCTTGCACAAGATCAGGCAGGACTCTCCCAAAATCTAGCTAGTGTCTCCCTTTTGGCCCAGACAACATTGGTTTTCCCTTCTTTCTTGGCCAGGGGCGCTTACCACAAGTCAACTTACCTGGTAGATCTCATACAAGGCAAAGGATCTCTTCTCCATCTTCACTTGTCCACTCTTCAACTGACGTGAGTGGTAGGGTTCTGATCCCTTTCAGACACCTGTTTTCTGAGGATATGCTTCGGGTTCTGCATGAGGCCAGGAAACCCACTACCATAAAATCATACGTCCAAATAGAAGCAGTTTTCTGTCTTGTGCCTCTGTTGCCATCAGGATCCCCTATCTGTGGAGATTCCACTGATTCTCTTATTTGTATCATCTGCTCCATGCTGGGTTGACATATTCTTCAGTTAAGCTTACCTGTCAGCAATTTTTGCTTGTCTGCCCTCTAGTCCTTATCTGGCCTCTAGTTTTGAGGTCAAGCAGTTTCTTAAAGGCGACCTGGATATCAAGCCTCCCAGGAAGCCAGTTCCATCTTCCTGGGATCTCAGCTTTGTCCTTGAAAAATTGACTCTGGGTCTGTTTTGAGCGTGCTTCTTCAGTTACCTTACAACATTGAGAGGGTCTGAATTTCAGGCTCGCGTGGCTATTCCCCCTTTCTCAGATTTCCACAGAGACAGGATGTCTCTGCGTACTAATCCTCCTTTTATGCCCATAGTGGTCAGTGAGTTGTCCCTTAATCGGTCTATTCATTTTCCTTCCTTTTTTCTGTCAGTGAGAAGGTTCTTCATACCTTGGATTTGTATAGCTCAGATATTCGTTGGATAAAAATAGTTATTCGCAAATCTGAGCAGTTTTGTTTCCTTTCATCTCAGGACTTTGGGTTTGGCTATTTCTAAGCAAAGCATCTCCTCCTGGATTTCTAAGGCCATTTCTTTTACTTTTCATGGAAAGGGTCTTTCCTTTTCAGTAAAGGCGCATTCATCTTCTAGGGCAGTTACCTCCTCTGGTCCTTTTTTTTAAGGGTTTGAGTACTAATTCCATCCTTGAGGCTGTTACTTGGTTCTCTTGTTCATAAGTTCACTAAGCATTGCAAGCTGTATGTTATTGCCAGGGCAGGCTTTGCCAGGGTGGTCCTGCATGGGTTTGTGCAGGGCTCTTGTGCGTCTTCCTCTTCCCAGGTTTCCTTTTAAACGCTTGTACTCTCAGACAGATAAAAAATATTGCAACAATGATATGGAAGGACATAGCGGAGTTGTGTAACATCTTAACGTGATAGTAGATGTCCTCCTCTCTTCACTGTTGTAGTATTTGCTCCTTTCCTCCTATCCCCTCTGATCCTGCGTCAGTTGCTGTCTCTTCTTCTGTAATGTTAGATCATCAGGGGTATAAAACATGCAGCCGACGCCATTACACCAGTCTTTCTTGCTGTGCAGTGCCCGAAGCAGAAGCAGTTTGCAAGTGCCTGTCAGCAGACTCCTGAAATTTTCGTTTTCGAGTTTCAGAACCAAAGTCTTCAACTAAATAATAAGTACCCCATTGGGGAAACTTTTTCTTGCTCTAAACCGATGTCAGTAAAAGTAAATAATTGCATTACTTGTGGAAAGCAAATACCTCAGAGATTTTAATTTGTGCTGTATTCCTTGCCTAGGCCCTGACCACGATGTTACCTCACTGTCTGTTTTGTGCCTTATTTAAACCACGAACTATCTGTCATCGGTATATTTACGCTTCTAAATATTATGTTGCTCGGTTCAATTATCCTGATATGTCTTCGGTCGGCCATCCGACTACCGACATTTCAAAAAAATGTGAAGATAAAGACAGACAGGCCCCCTAGATCCAAAGCTGCCAACTATGCTTCTCCTAAGCCAGTTCGCCGGTACTCAGTGAGGTGTTTTCGCACCCCCTGATAACCGCTACTTCTAATTCGCAGGCCTCTACTGAGACCCATTCGGAGTCCAGTATGCCGTGAGATGCTTCAACTGTCTCTACCTTGGATGGGTCTGAAGTGGCTGTGCAGTCACCGGCTTCTGTGGGTGTAGTCAGGCCTACTGACTTGCGTATTAAACTGGCGCCATCTTCTTCAAGGCCTAAATCTCGAACCAGGCCTAGAAAACTGATGCCCAGACTGCATTGTCAGGCCTCTATGCCTAAAAAACAAGTAAGAATGGCTGAAGACCTTATTACTTTACTCAGGGGAAGCCAGCCTTCCCCCTCTGAGACCTAGGACTGAGTTTGTTTATGATGCTTCTAACCAGGATTCTGAGTTTTCTGTTTCCTCTGATGACCAGGATTTACCCTTGTCTACCTATGAGGATTCTGATCCTGAGGACTCTATTCCCTCTGCCCCCACCCCCCAGGATTTCTCTTTTGGTGAAACCTTGCATACTCTCAGGGGGCATTTTCATTGGGAAAGTTAGGATTTCTCTGATTCTAAAAAGAGGCTTGGGGATTTCTTGCTCCTGCCCCAGCACAGGCCTTAGCCATACCTCCTGTACTAGATGATGCAGATGATACATTTGCAGAGTCTAGTTTGGCCCCTGACTCTTTACCTCCTGCTCCCAGAAAACCTGATAGATGTCCCTGACTCTCACAAGTTCCTTTTTAAAAATCCTACTGCTGATCCTGAGACCATTTCACAGGGGCCCAAGGGCATTAAAGCTACTACTGCCAAAAATCCTACCCCCTCTAATAGAGATTCCAGGGCGCTGGATAGATGGGGTAACAAGGTATACACTTCTGCAACTTTGACCATTAGGGCCTTAAACTGCCAGTTTCATATGTTAAAGTATCAGCAGCATATTACTGGATTGCTTAAACAGAAAATTATGTTGATTCCGGATTGTGCTGAAAATAAGTATTTACAGGATTTATTGCATTCAGCTGAACAAGTTGGAAAACGTACTTTGCAATGTGGGTTTTGATTCTCTAGAGGCATCTTGCAAGGCTGCTGTAACTAGGTCTGTACTTAGAAGTCATGCTTGGCTTAAGGAGCAATCCCTATCAGATCATGTTAAAGCAAAATTACTGGATGATCCCCTAAACCAGTACCGCCTGTTTGGCAACAAGGCAGAAGTTGTTTTTTAAAAGATGGAAGAAAAGGCTAAATCTATGCAAACTGTTAGATTTTTTACAAGTACAACCTCAAAGATTTAGTAGGCATTGGCCTTCCAAGAGTTGGTCCTTTCCTGCCTCTTCCAGACCTTCTCAGTCCAAACCCAGATCCAGCAAAACTCCCAGGCTGCAGTCCCATGGTACGCACAGGACTAAGCAGTGGGGGGGGGGCTCCACTTCCAAATCTGGGAACAATAAAACTCCCCCCTATGATAAACTTTCTCAATGACTTATTTTTAAAACTTCCAAGCACTTATCAACTGACTGCCCCTTTGGGGGGAAAGATTGCTCTTCATGCAAAGAATTGGGAACTCATTACCCAGGACAAATGGGTTTTAATGTCCCAGGAATACAGATTTCACTTCCACACATTGCCAACACCAAACGGGTGGTCAGATCTACTCCCAAATCAGTGGGCAGAGGCCCAAAAGCATGGGGGCTATTCAGTTGGATCCAGAAGAGGAAAAGGGACATGGCTTCTACTCTAGACTTTTCCTGGTACCCAGAAAAGACAATTCATGGTGTCCTATCCTGGACCTGTCTACTCTAAACACCTTTTTGGCGATTCCAAAATTCAAGATGCTGACTCTTCAGTTGCTTCCTATGCTAGGCAAAGATGCCTGGTTGGCAACACTAGATTTAAAAGAAGCATACCTGCACATCCCAATCAGGGAATCTTGCAGAAGATACCTACGCTTCAAAGCAGGCTACATGCACTAGCAGTTCTCTGCACTGCCCTTTGGCTTACCTACTGTGCCCAGGGTATTCACAAAGTGCCTAGCTCCAGTTAGTGCATTTTGCAGGCAAAGAAATATTCAAATATACCCATACCTGGACAATTGTCTAATTCAGGCAGAAAGCCAGGACATACTTTTGAATCATCTGGCCTTTGTACAAAGGGTGCTAACTTGTCTGGGGTACACCATAAACAAAAAATAAATCACACCTGATACCCTGTCAACAAAATTATATTCCTTGGAGCAAGCTTGAATACAACTTCCCAGATGGCTTTCCTCACGCCAGAGAAATAAATTCATTTGATAACCTACTCAAACAAGTGGCCACAAAACCTCTGCTATCTGCAAGGCAAATACTGCAAGCCTTGGGGTTCATGGCCTCTTGCATTCTTCTAATTCCATATGCAAGGCTGCATATGAGGAAACTACAGTGGTATCTAAAAAGCCTATGATGTCAACATTCTCAGGATCTAGAAGCAATGATTCCTATCATACCTTGCCTACACCTAGCGTTCGCACTACCCCCTGCTGCGCAAACCCTAACAGACGCATCAGACTATGCATGAGGGGCTCACCTGGCAGGGAAGTGCATTCAGGGCGAATGGAACCCAAGTCAAATGCACCTTCATATCAATCAAAAAGAAATGTTAGCTGTACAGAATGCTTTGACAGCCTTCAAGGACCACATTCTTCCAGGACAACTAATGGTAAAGACGGACAACACCACTGTTATATGGTACATAAGCAGGGGGGGGTACACATTCTTATTCCCTCTGCAAACTAGCCATGGCATTGTGGAACACAGCCTTGAGTTATCAAGTACATCTACAAGCTCAATTCCTGCCAGGGAAATTTAAATACACTGGCAGACGGACTAAGCAGAAACCTCATGGACCCACGCGAGTGGAAACTGGAACTAAGGATTTTCAGCATGTTGACAAGCAAATGGGGGAGCCCAGATATAGACCTGTTTGCCTCCCCCAAGAACTACCAATTGGACAAATTTTGCACAAGGACTCCCCACAAACAAGCTTGGAAAGTGGATGCTTTGTCCTTCAGTTGGAAAAACCTATCAGTCTATGCCTTCCCCCCTCTGCCTCTGCTCTCCAAAGTACTACTAAAGATCAAACAGGACAAACCAAGGATGATTTTGATTGCACCAGACTGACCACGCCAACACAGGTACCCCCTCTTGCGCAGTGTCACGGTTGGCCCCATGGCACCTGCTCAGACTCCTTCCCTGTTGTCTCAGCAGGAGAACCAGATTCTGCACCCTCAGCTTCCAACACTGAATCTAGCAGCCTGGCTAATTACTTAATCTCTCCTTTACCATCCCTCAGTAAACCAGTGATGGATATCATTTTAGAGGCAAGGAGGCCTAGTACTAGAAAATCTTATGCTGAAAAATGGAAAAGATTCTGTGCCTGGAACCAATCTCAGCAGCGCCCAATTTTCCTCAGATTTTACAATACTTAACTGAGATGCTTCACAAGGGCCTGTCTTTTTCATCCATCAAAATTCACGCCTCAGCCATTTCAGCTCATAACACAGAACCTCCCCTCTTCTCTCATCCACTGCTTAAGCAGTTCCTCCGAGGGGCCAAAAATTTAAGACCACCTAGGAGAGCTCCAACCCCAGCCTGGGACCTTAACTTTGTCTTGGAGAAACTCACTCTTCCTCCTTTCGAGCCAGCTGCTACTGCAGATTTAAAATTTCTTTCTTGAAAAACAGCTTTCCTTTTAGCAATCACTTCAGCAAGAAGGGTATCTGAATTACAGGCCCTTATGGCAGTGGAGCCTTTCATCATCTTTCATGCGGACAGGTCAGAACCAGTCCATCCTCCATGCCCAAGGTGGTATCCAGTGCGGCTCTTAATCAGTCCATTAATTTGCCAACCTTCTTCCCTAATCCACAGAACAAAGGGGAATGGATACTACACTCCTTAGATGTGCACAGACAACTTAGATTCTACTTGGACAGGACTAAATCTGAACTGCTGGTGGCATTTGCTGTAGGGGCAGAGGGGAAGGCTATTTCAAAGCAAACCATTTCTAAATGGATAGGCCATTGCATTAATTTCTGCTATAAGCACCATGGAAAACCTATCCCACAGGGGATCAGACCCCTCTCAACCAATGCTGTATCTACCTCTACAGCCTTTCTCAGAGGCGTCCCTACCAGGGACATCCTAGAAGCTGCTACCTGGAGTTCTGTGCATACTTTCACCAAGCATTATCATTTGCCAATTTTCTCTAAATCCAGAGCTAGATTTGCCACAGCAGTCTTACAGGGCCTGATTGCTAGCCCCAATGCTCTTTAACTGCCTCCTCCCTTCCTTAGCTTTGGGAAGCAACCCAAATGTGATGACTGCAACAGTGAAATACAAAGAACATAGTACAGTTGTGTACACTTACTATAAATGTAGATGTTCGTGTGTATTCACTGTTTCAGTCCCGGTTACCCTCTCTCCAGCCCCCTGACTTCTTTTAGCTATACCTCTATTTTCCTTTACTATGCTTAAACGCTTTTTGGTGTATTTGCTTTTTTGTTGGAGGTATATCCCTGTATATTTATATATTTAATTGCTTCCCATTAGGGGGGCACCTGACATCCTGGGCAAGAGAAACGGATGTAATGGCGTCAGCTGCATGTTTTATACCCCTGAAGACCCGACGTCACGGAAGAGGAGACAGCAACCGACGCAGGACCCAAGACTTTGTTAATCAGGCCGACTGAGGGCTATTGCAAGCAGATAACCCAAATGTGATGACTGCAGCAGTGAATACACTCGAACATATACATTTATGGTAAGTGTACACAACTGTACTTTCTACCTCTTGTCTTGTACTTTTCTTGTCCTCTTGACGAGGACTCCTCCCTCATTCTTCCACCCCATCCAGCTCCCCTACCCCCTTGTCCTACCACTACCTCCCCCATGCACATATTCTCCTTGTCCCTAAGGGTATTCTCTTCCTTCTGGGAGTTTTTGAGGTGTGTCTGTCTGTGTGTCCCCCCCTTAGGCCCTTTGCCTTGAGAGGGGAGCACACTGTGAAGTATGATGACTATAAAAATGAAAGGCTTTGGTGTACTGTCCAGACATTGGGCTGTTCTTGACAGGAGATCCCAGAGGTAAAGAATACTGCAACAGTGAAGAGAAGGATGTCTACTTTTGTGGTACAACTTTACACAGCTATACTTTTTTGCTTGGCTACATTCTGCAAACCTATAAAGCGTAAAACAAATAAAAATAGATTTAAATTCCTCTTTGCACACAGATTTAGTTTTCTGAGCCTCTGCTGCAAGTTATCAAAACATGTGAATAGAGAGGTAATCGGATGCAGTGAATCTCTCAGATTTTTCAGCCCTTCTCCTCCAAATTTTCCAAGGGACTTTCCTGAGCTGTGGTCCACTTTTGGTAAAAAAAAAAAAAAAAAACAAAACGAACAGTCAGAAAAATGTTGGTAAGCAGATGTCTAAAAACAATGACAGAGAAGTTCCAAAAAGAAAGCGGGAAGCCTCAGAACAAAGGACAGTCAGATAAGGCAGAATGACTGTATAAGGGACCTTCTCCCTTTCCTCCCTGGCAGTCCCTTATCCCTTCCAGAAAGTCTGAGTCTTCATTTCTGTCTGGCAGCATATTGTTTCAGACAAATGGGTTGTAAGGTTCATTCAGTGGGGTTACGGATAGCAATGGGAAGAAATTCTTCCATTTAAGGAAATTAATCCACCAGACCAAATCTTTCTGTTCTCTTCTGTCCTACAACACATACTGTGTCAGGGTAGAATAGAAACCATTCCTCCTACTAAGTTTGGAAAAAGTTTTTTTATTAAAGAATGCTTTGGTGCCAAAGAAATAATCCCTGGAGACCAGTTCTGCACCTTTCTTTCCTGAACCAGTATGTGATGGTGCCCAAGTTGAAAATGCTATCACTTCATGACATGTTGTTCATTCTTTCTTTGAGTTTTTTGGTGACCCAAGATTTAAAACATGCTTATCATGGGTCTATTCACCCAGACTTTAGATGTTAAGGTTGTGTGTTTGCATCATATTGGATCTTCATCTTTTCTCTATGTGAGCACTCTTTGAACAGTGGATTGGTCAGTGTGTAGCTCCTGTTATAACTCATTGCAAACTACAAGGCATCCACATTTTCCATATGATTTTCTTATCTTTGCAGTGTCTTTTTCAAAGTGTTGGGAATTTCTTACTCGTGTGAGATCTCCTATGCAGGTTGGGATGCCAAAAGAGCATTTCATCTACAGGAAAAAATAAGATGCATATTTAGATCTATTTCAGAGGTTTAGTCATTGCAAGGGAATCCCTCAGGATTCTGAGTCTAGTGGCTTCTATGAGTCTCATGATACCTTTGACAAGACTCTCATATCCTTGAATCCAGGTCTCTCCTTTTCCCCTGCTGCTCCAAAGCAGTCGGTCACCACCGATACCTCGGGTTTCCTTGGAGCAGTGTAAAGGGAGATGATAATGCAAAGTATGTGGAACAACAGAGACTGGCTCAAGCACATAAATATAAAAACAATGCTTGCCCCTATAAAAGCACTCAACTCTATGAATCACCTCTGATTCCCAGGACCATTTGAAGTTGCTACAAACAAAACCACAGTGATGTTCTACATAAACAGACCAACAGGAAATGGATATTACACCCTGTGCAGACTAGTCATGTTAGCATGAGGTATAGCTTTATAGCACAATCTCATTCTTCAGGTATACTACAGTCAATCAGAGCAATCCTGAGTGGTAAACAAGCTGAGCATGACAAAGACAGACTCCCATGAATGGAAACTAGATCAGGGGTCTTCCAAGATTTGACCTATCTGTGAGGAATTAGCAGACCTTTTGCCTCCGGTCTAAACAATCAGCTGGCAAAATCCTGCTTCATGCGTCCAAGCAAGAAAACCTGGAAGGCATATGCCTTTTTATTTATTTTCCTTTAACAGGAATGTTCCTGTATGCTTCTCCACAGCTTCCACTAATATGCAGGGTACTGAAGACTCAGAAGGAAATCCCCCAAGATTATTGTGGTGACTGCCTTTCGGCGCAGGCAACAGTGGATGCCCTTCAGTATCCCTCTTGTAATATCTCCTGCCAAGGATAGCCCAACATTTGGCCAGTATACCAAACCCTTAATTACCTAGTAACTTTGTACATCAGACGTATGCTGTCCGAGCAAGAGTAGGGCATAAATGTGACGTATGAATGCCCCCAACCCAGAAGTTCATTGCAACCAGTCCGAATGCTGCTATTGTGCATTAATCTGAACACCCTTCACTTAAGTGGTTATACTGAACTTACTTCTTCAAGGTAAGTACCCCATTGGGGTTCCTTTTTCTTTTATTTTTCAGTGGGTTACATGTCATCCAAGAAAGGAAAAAGACAATGTGGGAGGCAAATTCTCCATAAGGGTAGGTGCCTGTTTTGCTTAGGTGCATCTCATGACCACACTTGTTCCATCTGTCAGGCTTTTATACCCAAGACTTTACATAGCAGTCTTTCTTTCTTTTTCATTTATCATGAGAAGCAAGACCTCAAGCTGTTGGCCCAAGGTACCGTGGCAGAACCACTCACCCTGAGGTACAGCCACTGCTCAAGAAGAAGGCCAAGAAGTCTGGGCCTGAGCCTGCTGCTGTCCAGCCTCCACCAGACATTTCTCTCAAAATGAGTGAGAACCTGGAGGACAGTCCAGTATTCCCATCAGTTTCTTCTGCCACAATTTTCTTGGAGGCTGGCACAGAACCTGGTTCTCGCATATCCTCTAAGACCTTGCCGATATCCACTACAGATGGTGAGGGGGAATCACTGCTGATTATCTCCGAGGGGCTTAACGGAATATTTCATATCCTTGATAGGGAAGAGGTGCTAGGTATCTTGATTGGATCCAGGCAGGGGTCTGAACCATCCCATTTCTTTAGTGCAGACGTTCCTTGACAGAAATCAAAACATGTGGTTTCCGCTATCAGAGATCCACTGTGGAGGATGGTAGGATTTCACTCCAGGCTTGTTTATTGCCTTGATAGCTTTGAAGGATCCTCAGGAGGTTTAAGTTCCTGCACCTCCTTAGTCTTCTACCCCCAAAAGGGCAAGGGACCCCAAATCCTCAGACGAGGATTCTGACACTGATGTTGACTCCCTTAGCCTACTCCTCTCATTGCCTTTTCCTTTAGACTATGTGTCAGAGGCAGTGGAATTTGTTAGTCTGATCCTTCTTTGGAAGAACTTTCTTTGGGGATGTGATGTCCCCACTCTGGGCCGGTAATCAAGGAGTCTGAATCCTCACCACTGACACCAAAGAGGGAAGTTCACTTGGAATACAAATGTATACACACAGTATTTCCAGACAGACTTCTCTACATTAAGTGCAATTTCCCTTAAGAACACACAAGGAACACATTCTATGGGGTCAGGATTTCTCTCTCTTTCCCTCCCTAGGTCCCCAGCAAGGCTCCCTACTGGCACAGCTATTAAGTCCAAGTCCTCCAGCAACCCTCATTGTGAAACCAATCCTTCGTGTCCCTACTCCAAGTACCTGACACACACGCACTTTGAGATGATTTTCACACAGACATTTACCTGGGGAAGGCTGGCACAGATTTACTAGCTATGCCCCCTCCTGCCCAGACTATAAGGTAGTTACCCTACCGCCAGATATCCCAAAGTTAACTACTCTAAGGCTGTTACAAAGATACCCAATTATACGGAGTGAAATTAATATTAATACAAATAGTAATATTGAACAGCCAGGCTTTCAGGAATGGCCACAGTGCCACCAATAGATACAAGTACTCTCAAAGGGTAAAACATTTTCTGAAGGACCAGCCACAATGAAAGGTTTAAATATATGTAATAAATAATTTAGACGGCGCAGTGGTGCAGCGGTTTGCATTATTGCCTCACAGCAAGAGGTGCTCCAGTTCGATTCACAGCTAGGGTGCGTTCTGTGCAGAGTCTGCATGTCCGCCCTGCGTTCGTATGGGTTTCCTCTGGATGGTCCTGTTCCCCCCCCCCATGTTACAAAGACATGCATCTGGAGTGTTTCTCCCCAGGCCTCCGCTGAAAATTGGCTTGTTTCAACTCAGACTTTCCTGGTAAACAAATATTAAATAAATAAAATAAGTTGAAAATAAGAAATATCTCTTTACAGTAAACACCAGAGTTTCAATCACAAGAAATATTAAAAGTAACACAGTTGGAAAGAGTCAAACAGTTATAGAAAAACAACACAAGTATTCTCACTATATTTTCATGACTGATCTAGAAAATTAGTATTCCTACTTAATAGAGCAAGGCAAGATGAAGCAAGTGAGGGATCCTTCTATGCCAGGTTCCAAGAAAACAAACTGCTACCTGGTACTTCATTCTCCTTGTAATATTAAAACATTAATTCTGTACAGAATGACATCACATACATCTGGTCATCGATTTCTGGTTTCCATGCAACCCCCCTGCTAGAAACTGCCAGGATGTAGCACCTACATGCTAATAATACACAAGAGCATTGCTCAGATCTGGCGTAGCTACTAGAGGTCATAAAATAGTTACAAACTTCTACTTCTCCTACAGAGTCTAAGAAACCATGCTACTTGCAGACTTTCTCTCTGTCTTCATTCAGAATTGTGAGATAACATCTTTATGGCCTAGGCCCAATAATTTAATTTTTTTGCTATGTCTTAAAGTCAGGTAGATTGGGATAACGTTGTCTTTTCCAGTATCCTTTGATGTGCATTTCTTTTCTGCCTAGCAGGACACACTGATACATTTATAATTTCGAGCAGCTTTACAAACACATTATTCAACACAAGCATATGTACAAATCAGTTTGATGTACAAATGATATATAATTCTTTACAAAATTCCAGCTAGCTGTTTTGGTATATGTTACACATCCACTGCTTCGCTTCTGGCATAGCTGGCAATACCTCACATTGTGACAGGGGAGACGCTCCAGTGTATGATGGAGCATTTCAAATAGGACTGCTGTCAGGTATCAGGCGTCCAGAAGAAGGTAGTGCAGGTTGTTACAAATGGATTCTCCTAAACCTTCCCATGTCCCTCCTGTGCTGTATACTTTCTCTGCTGCTTCCCTGGGACTGAATTCCCAACCTGTAGCTTCCAAGACACCTGACCGGTTCTATAAGGTGCCAGATACCTGCAAGTTCTTCTACAAGTGCCCTTTGTCTGATTTAGCAGTGATTTCTGTGTCTACTGATAAGCTTCCTAGCCTGTTGACCTTTTCCAAGCTCCTTCCCTATGATAGCTTAGAGGTATGGGGAGGGTTGGTAAGAAAGTATACACTTCTGCTACTTTATCTTTTAGGACTATCTATTACAAGACCCATGTGACAAGGTACATTTTGTCTTTTCTTTCCTAGATTGAGAAGATTTTCATATGCCTGACTCTAAGGGTAAGGCCTCAGCTTTCTTCTTACTAGGTTCCACTTTCCAAGTTGCCCATCACTCTATAAAATACAGCTTTGATGCAGCTGATGCCTCCTTTAGGGCTGCTGCCTCTGGCTGTGTGACGAGGCTATTCCTGCTTTGCCGTCAAGCCTTACCAGATGAAATTTTCTGGATGCTCTTCAGATAACCAAAATTTGTTTGATACTGCTGTGGCAGGAGACCTTGCAGGATCGAGATAAAGTCATGAAAGATTTGAAGCATCATTGTCATCCATTTCCAGACTTCAAAAGAACCATCTTAGTAAGGCTGTATTTTTACATATACTACCTACACAGTCTGCAAGGGTAAGAAGGCTGCTAGGTGTGTTTTTTCTTATAAGCCTACTCTTCCATCTAGGCTCCAAAAATTGTCTTTTCCTGACAAGTCTGAGCCATCTGATTTTTCTGCCTTCCCTCCCTCTCAGCCAGGTTCTCTTGTCCTTCAAATTTCCTGTCTCCCCCAGTCTGGCAAAAGACCACCACAGACTTTTGGCTTCTATCCATTATCGACAGGGTTACTGTATGGCTTGAAAAACCCTTTGAATCTGATGCTATCCATGTCATCCATCATGAATGGATCTTGGATCTGACCTCTGACCCCGAGCCTGCAACTGTCAGATGCATACAGAGCTCAAGCTCCTCCCCATGATCCCCTGTTACCTTCTACCCCTCCAATCTTGTTTGCCACTGAAATGCTCAGACGTGAGCAACAGAGCTCAGGCTATGTACCTACTCTTTTTAGATAATAGCTTATTTTTACCTGGTTTTGAGTAGTTTTAGGTAGTTTAGCTGCATTACCTCCCCTCCCATGTTCTAACTGGTTGTTTAGTTAAGTTACCTACTCCTTGCAGTGTATTTCCCACCCTTTTTCCACTAGGTTAGTTAGAATGTTTTTTTTTTTTTAATTCTTTCTTTAGGTTATTCTAAAGTTAAACATAGTTTTGGTTATTGTGTTATTGCTGGTGTGTGTGTGTGTGTGTCTATTGTGTTGGCATGGCTGACAAACCGTCTGGGTTTGAGATGCTCTTTGTGTGGTTGGAAAATGCCATGTTCCGACTCACACGAAGAGTGTTTTTATTGCTTAGGATCGGCACACTTGGAAGTTGAATGCGGCATTTGTGCTGCATTCAATCCCAGGGCCCTTGTAGAGTGCCATAATAAGCTGCTTCTGAAGGGCTTGGTTCAGGGTGCTCCTCTGCCCTCGGACTCTCCTTCCTGAGACTGCTCCTTTTCCCGGATCCAGCCAGGTTGTCTGATCTGATGGGCATGCCTTAGAAGACTTCAGATCCTACTAGACTGACTGATCCGACAGTTCTGTCGGATCCTTTAAAAATTCAAAGCTCCCTATCTCAGTCCTCCAGGAAGTAAGATCCACTTTATCAGAGCAGATCCTTTTCCTGGGACCATAGGGCTTACGGGATCCAGGGTCTGATTCCCTGCTAAATCTGGTCACTCTTCAGCCTCATCCAGGTCCTCCAGAAGTCTCCTTTCCTCGGACATGGATAGGATGATGAGTTTCCTCAATGCTCAAATTGAATTGGGCTTGCTATTGTCCCTTGCCCAGGTAGGTGGGGGACCCTCCCCATCTACAGGACTCCACTCTCCTCTTCCAATACATCAGGGTTTGGAATGTCAGGACCAGGGAATTTCCAGTGAGAGGCCAATAGTGTCTGGTATTCCCCCCCCCCCTTTTTGACCCCGTTAGGGTCCCTGGCTGGCTTTGTTCTGTTGCCCTCTGATTAGGGCATGCCTTGCTCTCTCTGGGTCGGTGTGAGTTCATTGGGGGGTGGGTTGGAGTCTGGATTTTTTGGGCCATTCCTGTCCCCTGGGGGCTTCAGCACTGGACACCTCAGGACCGATATTGTCAGGGGATATCTGTGCTGCATCAGGGTCCCTTCCTAGATGGCCCCAGCCACAGAGGAGGGGAAAGGTGCTTTGTCCAGCCCATCTGCCTTCCGGGTGGTAGAGAGGACCTTCTCCAGTTTGGCAGTTACCTCTGTCTTTTCTAGGTCCCCCCCCCCCCAGCCTTTCTCCAGTTTGGTGGCTCAGACCTCATCCATCAAAGGTCAGCCCTCCTGAAAGCACCTTCAGATGGGCACATGCCGTGCTAGGGGCACCTGTCCCTTCCGAGGCCTCCTGTGAGCCCACCATGGAGGAACCGCCTTGGAAGAGATTGTATAAGAGGGGGCACTTGGACTCCCCCAGGGAGTCCCTCACTGAAGACACAGACTTTGAGGAGGGAGACTGGTCCCTCAGACTCCCACCTAAGGATTATTCCTTCAAGGGCATCTTCAAGATTCTTGAGCAGAGAGGTGGGTGGTCTTCCCCATCCCCGTCTTTGGAGGAGTCCATGTTCCTGAATGCCTTGCGGACGGGTCCATCTTCTACCTGGGTGTTCCCCCCTGCTGAGCTTGTGGACCTTATCTTTATCAGGGTTTGGAAGGAACTGGGCACGGTGGAACCAGTGCCTGAGAGAGCTGACAAATTCCTCAGTCCTGCCAAAGATTGCTCCTTTTGGAGCAAAGGGGTCCCCATCCATGCCGTCATGGTGGCAGCTGCTACTAAGAAGGAGCTAGCAGAACAAAGCTCCTTTGTCCATCCCCCAAACAGGGAGTCTCTGGCAATTGACCACTTTGGAAAGCATGTGGTTGCCTTGGGTACCTTTGGACTGAGAACTAACTAGCTACTTGGCCCAGTTGCTGCCTCGGCAGAGCCTTAAGGAAGTCTGTCCGAGGTGGTCAACTCTAACCTCCTTGGCTAACGTTTCCATGAGGCTGATCTTCAATTTTGTGGAGACTGCCTCTTGAGTGGCTGGCACTGGCATTGCCATCCGGCGGCATGCCTGGATTCGCCTGTGTGGGTTTGCGGAACCCTTCAAGGTGTCTCTCACTACACCCCCTGTGACAAAGGGGGATAACTGCCAGCACAGCTATCTGGAATTTTATAAATATGTCATTTATGAATAGCAACATGATTTCTATAAGATGCTTGTGTTACAAATGTGTTAGAACTCTGTCTCTTGTGTATATCAAACTGCTGGTACAGAAGTGTGTGTTAAAAAGGATATTTTATAAAGTGCTTGTGCTTAAAATGTAACCACAGTTTGTCCTACTGGAATAGAGCAGAAATGTACATGCACTATTGTAACTGTTTAAATGCATGTATTTTAAGAGTGGAAACTGGAATATAGGAGGTTAACTTCAGAAAAATAGCTGAAATTAAATTACTTTATGGCTACGCAATAAAGTATGGTATCTTTCAGTTTTAAGGCAACTAGATACATAATGTCTGTACTAAGGAACTTTCTGTATGGTCTTTAGGGTGAAATAATTACTAGTCTTGAAATGTGGAGGAATGTAGTTGTTTTATGACTTCCAGCATGTGCCAAAGATCCTGAGGTCTATGTATTTTCACAGGTAGATGCTAAATACTACCAGCTTCCAGCAGTGGGAGGTTTCGCCTGTGATAGTCAGATGACAAGAAATGTCATTCTGCAAGCTATCCCAGCAGTAATATTTGAGATATTTGAGAAGTCTCTTGGTGAGACAGGGCATTCTTTATTTTGTCTTGGACCTGACAAGAACCATTCACCACAACACCTGCCTTGCTATGTAAATAAGTTTCTAGGGTATAACAATTCTCAGATACAGTCAGAGGAATATAGCAACGCTTAGTTTAGATATTTTTTCTTTGAGTCTGTCCTGTAATGTTTTAAATATTTCCTGTGATTTTGAACTCTGATGTCACTGTGAATATAAATGTAGTATTGCCTTGTTCTTGTATTTATTAAATATATTTAAACATTTCATTGTGGCTGATCTGTATAGAGATATTTAAGTTTTGAGAGTACTTGCATATGTATTTGGTGACACTTTGTGAGCCCCTCCTAATAGCCTTGCTCTTGGTCAAACCACCATTTGTATTAACATTAATATTGTGCAGTAAGATTGAACACCCTTTTTAAGGGCCTTAAAATAGCTGATAAGAAGTTAACTGGTGGCAGCGGTAAGCACCTTATAGTCTGGGCAGAAGGGGGCATAGCTAGTAGACCCGTGCCAGCTTCTCCCAGGTGTGTGTCATCTACTTGGGCTGGGACAGACAGCACTGGTTGGACAGAGAGGATGCTGGTAGGTCTTGGCTTGGTCACTCAGCTGAGATCTTAATTCTACAGCTGTGCCAGTGGGGAGTCTTACTGGGGATCTGGAGAAAAAGGGAGAAACCAGCCCCGGACTTACTGGGGTCTCTGTGTGCTCTTAAGGAAAATTGCACTTGATGCAGATAGCTGCATCTGGAAATACTGTGTGTGTATCTGTCATCCTCCTATGGTACGTCCCTCACTGTTGCCGGTGGTGAAGATTGATGCTCCTTGATTACTGGTCCAGTGGTGGGGCATCACACCCCCTTTGACTGATCCACTTGTTTGGGCAGGCAGAAAGGCAAGAGTCTGTCCACTGTAGGAATCAAGTTTTCTACTCCCCAACAGTCCTTTTATAAGATGCAGAGGGGAAGTAAAAAACTTTGGTTCTGGAGGACTCTGTCTTCATTCAGGATGCTCCCCAGGAATCTTCTTCCACTAGCTGGGGCAAGAGGATTCCATGGTAGATGCTGCCCCAGGGGCAGAGGGGTCCGCAGAACCAGGGCTGCTGGGAACCTTTCTCGGAGAAGCCCTTTCAGCGTTCCTGAGCTGCTGCCTGACTGTCCTGCCCTGGAGGCAGATGGGGGGGGGGGGTCGACCATCTCTTCACCCACTAGCCTGGACAGGTCTCCTATGACCAGTGGGTGCTAAAAATTATTTCCAGGGGTTATTCCATTCCCTCTCCAGTTTGAAAAATTCTCTCCGACATTCCACCCCAACAAAGCAAGTTGGCCTATATCGAGGTGCAAGACTTCCTTCAAAAAAGCCATCTAAGAGGTCCCCACAGGACAGTGAGGGTCTGGAACTCTCACTTCTTTTTGCTACCAGAGAAGGCCGGGCACCTGCATCCGATCCTTGACCTCCATGAGCTAAACTTGTCTGTCATGAAGTCCAAGTTCCGGATACTTACTGTACAGTATTATGCAAGGACAATCGGATGTGCTCAGTGGATACTCGAGGATTTGTACTATCGTATAAAGATAGACAGATGCTCCAGGAGACACTTGTGCTTTTGGTTAGGGGCCAATCATTACCAGTTCTGAGCCCTGCCCTTTGGACTCACCACAGCCCCCCAGGTGTTTTCCAAATGCATGACAGTAGTGGCAGCTCATCTCTGCCTGTGGGGTTTCCAGGTCTTTCCGTACCTGGACAATTGTCTCCTCACGGCTCCCATGAGGCATCGCCTAACTATGGTCAAGCAGATATGTTCTCAGCCTTTTCTAGCATCTAGGCATCACAGTCAATCTTCCCAAGTTCAATCTTGTTCTTTGCCAAAACCTGGAATTCACTGGGGTACAGCTGGACACACTATTGGAGACTGCAGCACTGCCATACATCTCACTCGAGGTCAGGTTTCTCTTTTGCTGGAGCTAGTGCACCTATTTGTTCACTTGATTCTCCAAATGTTAGGTTCTATGGCGGCTGCCATTCAGTTGTTTCCCCTCGCCAGATAACGCATGCAAGTTTTTCAGTAGACCCTGGCAGTCCAGTGGTCAACTCTGGTTCAGCTCATGTTCGTGAAGATAAAGTTGTCTCAAGTATGTAGGAATCTTCTCGCTTGTTGGCTTAAATCTAAGGACCTATTCCTACACTAATTTGTCTTCCTCCATCCAGGGCCACAATGACCACGGACGCCTCCCTGTTTGGGTGGGAGGCCATTTTCAGGGCAGGACAGTTTAAGGCAGGTGTTCCCCCACAGAGACCAAATTACACACATGTCCTGGAGATGAGAGTAGTCCTCCTAACGTTGCAAGCCTTTCAGCAGTGCCACCTTCTGGGACCATAGCAATTCAAATGGACAACATGCCAGTGGTCTGGTATACCAACAAGCAAGGGAGAACACAATCTTGGCCTCTGTGCAGGGTGGCCATGAGAGTGTGGGAATGGGCAATTTCTTCCAGGCACTTTCTTCTTGCAACTCATATTCCTGGGACTTCCAAAGTGCTGGTTGACAAATTCAGCTGGTCTATCTTGAATCCTCACTAGTGGTCCCTGAATCTGTCAGTGGCAAGACAAATATTCGACAGGTGGGGTCAACCATGCTGTGATCTTTTTGTTTCTCCGGTCAACCACAAACGCAGCAGTTACTTTCCCTGATTCCCCACCAGGGGAGTCACCCAGGGATGCTCTGATTCATGATTGGCCTCTGGGTCCCCTCTTTGCTTATCCTCCTCCCCAATACCCAAAGTCTTACAGAAAGCTCGACGCCTGAAGACTCCTCTCATCCTCATTGCCCCTTTTCTGACTCTGCCAGGTGTGGTGGTTCTTCCTAAGGTTTCATCTGAGGTACCTGCCTTGAGATCCGGAATGGGATCCAGTATCCTTTTCCCATTCCTGGAGGCTTCCACTTCCTGATCTCTGGGCCTTTCATCTAACTGCATGTTTCTCCAGTTCCAGTAATCCTTTTGCAGTCCAGGCTTCCTTCCCCAGTGAAGAGCATTTGTTTTGGCTTTTCAAAAGCCATCTACAAAGAAGGGCTATTCCAATAAATGGGAAATAGGTTTTCTATTTGGGCTAGACAACGTAATCTGGATCCCTTTTCGGCCCCTATTCCTGATATTTTACATTCATCTTCCCTTTTTCATGATGGGGCGAGTTTTACTACTATTAAGCTCCAATTAGCAGCCATTTCTAATTTCTATCTGAACGAGAAGCCTACCTTTTCTTCTAAGCTGTGCAAAGCCATTCTGAAAAGAGTTTTTCTCCTTAGACCTTCTATTAAAGATCCATCCCCGCCATGGGATTTGACATTGATGCTACAGTCCTTGACGCAGAAACCTTTCGAACCAGCTGCTTCTTGTGACATTAAACTCCTTACTTGGAAGGTGGCTTTTTAGTAGTCATTACCTCTGCTAAAAGGTTCTCGGAACTTCAAGCTCTAAGCATTAAACCTTCGTTGATGATCTTTCATAAGGACAAGGGTGTCCCTTAGAACAAATCCTTCCTTTCTTCCCAAAGTGGCTTTGGAGGCTAACCTCAAAAAATCGATTTAACTACCAGTCTTCTTCCCTAATTACTCTAATAAAGGACAATATATCTTGCATTTCTTCTTCCCTAATTACTCTAATAAAGGGCAATATATCTTGCATTGTTTACATGTCCACAGGCAATTGCGTTTTTATCCAAAAAGGACTGAGGAATTTAGAAAGTTGGACCAGCTCTTTGTGGCCTTCTCTCTAAACAGAAAGGGCCTGATGGTTTCCAAAGTGACTATTTCCAATTCTCCTAAGTCTGTTGCTACGTCTTCAGGCTTCTTGGCTAGACTTTCCCTGGATGAGATTTGTGCTGCTGCGACTTGGTCTAATCCACACACTTTAATTACGCACTACAATTTGGACTTGGTGTCTAGGAACAGGGCTTTCTTTGGTTCCTCTGTGCTGCGGCATATCCTTCACTGAGGTCACACAGGGTACGTAGTAGCTGAGGACTCTAACCCATTTATGATGAATGATGACATGGACAGCATCAGATAGACTTATGTACTCACCATAACTTGGCATCTGTGCTATCCAGTGCCCTCATTCACATTCCCGCCCTCCTTGCCCCGTCGTCCTAGGGGTTCTGGTGAGGCTGGAATAGCTTGAGTTGGTGGAATGTTGTCCCTTTACACAGTTTGTTCTGTGTTTCCACTAGTTAGCAAATTCAATCTGAGGGTCAGAAGGTAGCAAGGGACCATGGGAAGGGGAGGAGCTTGAGCTCTGGATCTGATCGTTCCCGGCTCAAATCCAAGACCCATTAGTGATGAAGGATGACACTGGATAGCACAGATGCCAAGTTATGGTAAATACATAACTTGCTGTCCCTCCCTCTCAGCCAGGTTCTCTTGTCCCTCACTTTCCCTGTCTCCCCCAGTTTGCAAAAAGATCACCACAGACTCTTGGGTTCTATCCATTATCGTCAAGGTTACGTTATGGCCTGAAAACCCCTTCCATCCTTCTCTTGGTATCCCTCAATCTCCTGCAGAACAGCTTCCTCATTTTTCCATGGTATTGCAGGGTCTGTTAGACCAGGGGTACCATTCAACCTGTTCTGCAAACAGGGTTTAGGGTTTTATTCCATGATCTTTCTGGTCCCCAGGAAAGAGGAGTTTTAGAGACCTGTCCTGGGTCTTTCCTTTTTGAACACCTTTCTCACAGTACCATCCTTTCAAATGCTTTCTCTTCAGACTCTTGTTTCCTCTGTTGCTTCCCCAGGCCTTTCTAGTTTCCTATGGATCTAAAGGATGCCTACCTTCATATTCCTATTTCTCTCTATTCAAGAAATTTTTGCATTTCTAAGTTTCTTCCTCTCATTTTTAATTATCTGCTTTCCCCTTTGGGATTTCAACAACCCCAAGGGTATTCGTCAAATCCCTAGATCCAGTATTAGCCTTTTGTGGGTTTCAAAGCATTCAGATGTTTCCCTATCTGGGCAACCTCTTGCTTCTGGCCCCATCCCAATCCAAGCTGGTGTGGGATCTTTATTTTACTCTGCTTCTTTTGCATAGCATGGGGTTCACTGTCACCCTCAGAAGTCAATTGTTGACTCCCTCTCAGGATTACATTTTTCTAAGCTGCAGGATCCAAACTGTTCCAATGCTACCCTCGCTTCCTGCCATCATGGTTTTGTCCCTCACAAATTGTATTCTTTCCCTGTCTTCTGACCAGGAGGTTTCAAAGAGCTTTGGAGTTCATAGCTTCTACCATCCCCATGCTTCCCTGGGACAGGCTACATATGAGGAAGTTTCAGTGGTACCAAAGATCAGTGTGGTTTCAACACTGCCACTTACTAGACTGTCTAGTTCCTCTACACCTTTGTCTCAAACTGGAATTTCAGAGGTGAGGTCAACGGACAACTCTCAATCCAGGTCTTTCTTTCCAACCTACTCTGCTATCCTAGGAACTCTCCATGGATGCTTCAGAGCTGGTGGGGGAGCCTCTGCAGGCACCCTGAAAGTACAGGACGTTTCTTCCCCTCAGCAGAGGGTGGTTCACATCAACGTCAAGGAAATGAGGGCTCTCCACTCGCTCTGGGTGCCAGGTTCCTTGAAGGCTTATACAGGCAACACCAAAGTTATGTGGTACAGCAACAAACAAGGGGACATAAAGTCTTGCCTTCTTTGCAGATTAGCCCTTCAAGCGCAAGGAGTCGCTATCATCTGCAGGTGACCATACAGGCAGTTTGTATACTTTCAGAGTGCAGTCTTGTGGCAGATTTTCTCAGATGTAGAACATAGCCTCACTAACTGAAGCTTCATAGAGATGTGTTTCTAGGCATAGTTTATTGGTGAGGTATTCCTCAAGAAGCTTTCTTTGCCTCCCCTCTGGACAGGCTTCGGTCTGTTCCACAGTCCCAAGAGCTCTGGCTTGGAAAGTGGGCACCATGTCTTTCTCCTGGAAGGGAAAGTCCTGTATGCCTTTCTTCCTTTTCCTGTTTTTCCAAAGGTCCTTCACAAAACCAAGAACTACTCTCCAGAAATCTTGTTTGCCAACTCCCTTTTGACCCAGACAGCACTGTTTCTCCCTTTTATTCCATCTGGCCAGGGGCAGTCATCCCAACATACCTCAATGCGTGGATCTCCTCATACAGGACAGAGGGTCTCTCCTTCACCTTATCTATCCAGTGTTCAGCTAACACTTTTTTTGGTGGTAGGGTTTTGATTGCTTTCCAACATCAGTTTTCTGAGGGAGTGCTTAGGGGGGGCCTGCAGGAGGCCAATAACCCAGTACCAGAAAAATCATACGTATCCAAATGGAATAGATTTTATCTTTGGTGTCCTAAACATCTCCAAGACCCAGTTTCAGTTGGCATCTCCTTGGTTCTTTCCTACCTGTGTGAACCGCTACATGCTTGCTTGGTATGTTGTTCAGTGAAAGCTCACTTGTCAGCCATTTCTGCCTGTCTGCCACTTTCTCCTCCTTTGGCCTCTAGATTTGAGGTTAGTCAGTTTCTAAAAGGCATCCTTTGTATCAGACCCCAAGAAAGCCCATTCCTCCTTCTTGCTATCTTATTTTTGTTCTTGAAAAACTGACTTGCACTCCTTTTGAGCCTGCTGCCTCCTGATGTTTGCAACATTGCACCTGGAAGACTGTTTTTATTGGTTCCCTTAATCTCTGACAGAAGAGTATCTGAACTCCAGGCCTTGATGGACGGTCTCTCTCTGTACAAAGTCTTCTTTTATGCCTCACGGTGGTTAATGAGCTGTCCCTAATCAGTCTGTCCTGCTTCCTTCTTTTTTCCCTTTCTTCACAGTCTGCTAGTGGGAAGGTTCTTCATACCTTGGGCTTGCACAGATAGCTTGGATATTATTTAAACTAAACAAAGGCCTTTTGTAAATCTGATCAGATTTTTGTTTCTTTTCATACTTGGACATTGGATTTGGCAATTTCTAAGCAAGCTATCCCCTCCTGTATTTCCAAGGTCATTTCTTTTTTAAATTATTTTCATGGCAAACAGTTGCCTGCTTTTGTTGAGTCTCATTCTACTGGAGCAGTAGCTTCCTCGAGGGCTTTCTTCAAGGGTTTGGGCACCCAATTCCATCCTTGAAGCAGCTACTTTGGCCTTCAGTTCACATATTCACTAAACATTACAAATTGGATGTTATTTCCAGATTCAGGGCAAATTTTGCCATGGCTATCCTGCATGGGTTGGTGTGGAGGGCTCCTCTTATCCTTCCTCCTCCCTACCTTCTCAGTAGCATTTGTACTCTGTTAGAAGTGATAAGTACTGCACCAGTGATATGGAAGGACACAGTACAGTTATGTAAAATCTTACTATAACAGTAGATGTCCTTTTCACTATTGCAGTATTTGCTCCCTATCTCCTACCAACTATTCTTTTTTCACCTTTTCCATGAGTAGTATTTTCCTTCTGGATGAGAGGTGGTGGTTCTCTTCCTTCTTTCCTTTTTTCTGCATGTACATGTTTCTACTGGGATTCCTGAGGCACTTCAATTCTGGGCTGAGAGCATTCGAACATCACCTTTCATTGCCGTCGACTTTGGTTTCCTGCTCAAGGTTATGGAGAGGGCCTTCTTTTTACCTAGGGAAAGGACGTCCCCCTACCCTCCTCGTATCAGACAACTTTACCTTCTTTGGTTCTTTACTCTGAACCTTATCCTTCCATTCCACTGGGACAGCCAACCCGTTCAAGTCTCCAGTCAGTCCCTCAGGACTCCCTATTTCTTCTGATACTTCACCAGACCACCCTGTTGATGAAGTCCCTTGGAAGAGAATGTATAAAAGGTGACACCTAGATTCCCCTCGGGAATCTCTTACTGAGGACAGTGATCTTCAATGAACAGGAAGCCCCCCCATATCTCCACCTGAAGCCATCTGCTTTGGAGACATTCTAGAGCTCTTGAAACAGACAGGTTATTGGTCTTCTGATATCCTTTCCCAAGACGAGCCAGTGTTCCTAGAGGCTTTCAGGTCTGACCCAGCTACGTGTTGAGTAACTCCGCCATCCAATGAACTTATAGATCTCTCTCTTTGGCCAGGCATGGAAGGAACTGAATACTGTAGAGCCTATTCCTAAACATCCAGACAAAATTTTAGCTCCTCCCATGGTCAGGACATACTGGGGCAAGGGCTTTCCTAGTTGATGCCATGGTTGTGGTGGTGGCCACAAAAAAAAGCTTGCAGGGCTCTTCTGTATAACAGGGGGATATACAGCCTTGTACAGATTCAGTAAACAGTGTATGCTTCAGCGACCTTTCCTCTGTGGTCGTTGAACTACCTGGCACATTTTACAAGATTACAATAAGATTTGACTAAAGAACTCTCCAAACCTCTTTCTGGCTCCATGTCTGACAAGGACCAAAATAGTCTTCAAGCAGCTGGCTACCCTTCAATTGATTCTGATGTGTCCATGGGACTGATCTTCCATACAACAGAAGTGACTTCATGGGTGGCGGGTTCAGGCATAACCATTAGAAGACCTGCCTAGATGCAACTTTGTGACTTTGTAGAGCTCTTGAAGTCTTCGTTCATCAATGCCCCTTTTGATGGTTCTTCCTTATTTGGCCCTTAAAATGAAGGGCATGATCTCCAGATGTGAGCAAGAAGGAAAAGACCCGGTCTGCCATAGGGGTACATTTTTCTATCCTTCAAGTCCCTTTTCCCCGGAATCAGCAAGGAGGTAGAAAGTTGTGGTTCCGCAAATCCCAGGATCCCTTTCAAGACTTATGAGGAGATAGTTCTGTCCCAAGGGTAGAAGGAGGAACTCAAACAGAAGGCGCTGTCACTGCGGCAGAGGTGGCCTGAAGAATCAGAGCTTCCAGGGCTCCTTATCGAACAAACCATATCAGTGCTTCTGAAAAGGGGCCCGACTGCTTCCCTCTGGAAGGAGTCTGGGGACGTTTAAATCTGTACCAAATAGACTAGCTGTCCATAGCGAAAGATTCTGGACTGCAGCAAATTCTACCTAGAGGTTATATCATACCATTTTCCCAAATTTCTCCCCAGAAGAATGGGTAGAACATCAGAGATTAATGTTAAGTTGTCAATCTCGCCTTCATTCTTGCTGGAGGGAAGAGTCAGCATCCTCGAATAGAAAAGCTGATAGCAAAAGTCATACAGGAGGTCCTTACCAGCTCGAGGCAACCCTATATCCCATGATGCAAGGCGGAACTACCTCAGATCTCGTTTGCCGCTTAGCGAAAGAGGTCTCCTTTGCCAGCTGAGGTAAGTTTTTTCTTGGTAAAATAAGAAAAAGTGTAGTTAGGGGTTTATTTTCCCTTTAGTGTTAGTTTAGTCTGTACTTAGATACAGCCCACCCTATTCCCTTCCTTTTAAACCTTTTATAAAAATTTCAGTTTAAAGTTTTTAGTCAGGCCTAGTTCCCAAGTTATTCCCTTCCTGTGTGTCTGTGTAAGGATTGGATTATTGTGTTTGTTGGGACTGTTTGTGTTTCTCCTTCTAGGATGTCAAAAGAAGGCAAGGTCTCAGGCTTCCAGAAGTGTGACCAGTGCTGTCAGAAAATGTCTCTGACAGACGGTCACACTTCTTGTGTTTATTGCCTGGGGCCTTTGCACCTACACTCCTGTGCTGTGTCATGCTTTTAGCCAGAGAGTCCTGCAGGAAAGGAGGAACAAATTAATCCTCCGAGGTTTACTTAAACCTGAAGGTTCTCCCTAAGTCAGGGTCAGGAAAACCTCTTAAGCCACCGAAGGTTCAGGCTACAGTGTCCAAGCCTCCTCCGGTGGCTCGGCTCCGGGAGCCGATATCGGCTCCGGCTGGAGTCGATACTTCTGTTCGAGTAGTGGGTTCTGTGCCGCCGCCTACCCTGACTACTGTGGCCTTGTCTGCTCCGGCTGGAGCCGACGCTGTATCCAGCATCGGGCGAGAAATTCTCGCTTCCCCATCTGGAGTTCTAGGGACTTCGGCTCCGATGGCTTCCCCGTAAGAGATCTCGGTCCCCTCTCTTGTGAGTATCCATTCGGCTCGGGATCTCCTCTTTGTCGGAGCTGGAGCGATCTTCAGATCTTCCAGGCTGTCTGACCACGATTTGGAGGGTGGTAAGCAGGCTGTTGAAGTCTCAGGCACTGGCCCAAATGCTCCATAGCCCGTCTCAACAGACTTCGCTTCCATAGCCCCATTCTTGAGATTCCTCCTCCGACTCCACACCAGAGTTCGGCCGAGCTTCTTGGGACAGCGACTGTTTCAATGCCGGGCGCCGACATCCTTTCGGCTCGCTGCCTTCGGCCTCGATCTCCTCCTTGAGACCTTCCTTGAGGGATGGAGGACAGTCGCCTGGTTTCCACTGTCTGCTCGAGGGGCTAGTGGCATCGGACCCTTGTCCAACCCCGCCTCCCTCGGGCTTCGGCTTTGGTAAGCTCGGCGCCGACATCGCCTCGAGCCTTCTCTCTCCTTGGAGCCGACCATTCCTGTTTCTCGGCGAGCTGTGTTCCGGTCTCCGGGAGAGGAGCCTTTGAGGTGATGAGGAGTGTCCTGGCTTCTGAGCCTGGTCAACGGTCTATCCCTCTAGCTCCTCCCTCATCAGTGCCTGCAGATGCCTCTTGCCAGCCTCTTGCTCTCAGGCCCAGGGATCCATCGCCCCAGGTTTCCCACTGGGAATTTCCTCCTCTTCCGAGGTTTCTCCTGACCCTGCAGGGAACCCTCGGAAGAGGACGGTAAGAGGAAACACACAGACTCCCATGAGTCTACTACATCTGATACCGACTTAGATGAGTCTGAGGGTTCCCCACGGTCCCCTCTGAGGATGTCTCCTTTTCAGACATCCTTGAGCTCCTCAAACAGAGGGGAATTGCCTCCATTGACCCTCCGAGGATGAGTCTGTATACCTGGAGGCTTTGATCCCAACCCTCCACCTCCTGGGTGTCTCGCCCTTCGACCCACTCATGCAGGTAGTGGCTCGGAAGGCGGGCGGCTCCAGATTCTGTGGAACCTGTCCCCAGGAGACCATCCAAGTTCATCACGCCCCTTCGGATAAACAGTTCCTGTCCAAAGGTGTCTCTGTGGATGCTATGGTGGTGGCGCGGCCACTAAGAAGGAACTGGCGGATCCTTCAGTGCCTGTCCATCCTCCTAATAAGGATTCTAGGACCATGGACAGGTATGGAAAGCGGATGTTTTCTTCAGCGACCTTTGCTATCGTTAGCTGAATTACCTTTGTCACTTCACCAGGCTTCAGCATACGAGATATTCTCAAGGAACTGGGAGAAGTAGTCCAGGATCCTTCTGCTGCTGGGGCTCAGGAAAAGATTGCCTCACAGCTTGCTATCCTGAATTCCATATCTAACTCCTCCATGCGGCTCATATCTTATGCGGCCGATGGAGCGAGCAGCAGGGCCGCAGCACAGGTGTTGCTCTTAGACGCCAAGCCTGGATGCAGCTATGTAATTTTGCGGACCCCTTTAAGGCGTCCTTCACCAACACCCCCTTTGATGGTTCGGCGTTGTTCGGACCTCAGGTGAAGGATACTTTGACCAGATGTGAGCAGGACGGTAAAACTCTTTCTGCCGTGGGAGTCAAGTTTTCCACTCCTTCTAGACCTTATCCCAAGGGTCAGAAGGGGGGAAGATGTGATGTCGAAAAGCCCAAGGAGCTACACGGACACACGTGGTCAGTTTACCCCCAGAGGCAGAGGGGTAAACACACAGACGCCCCCCTAGAGGCAGGGGGTCCTCAGAACCAGGGCAGGGAGTCTCTTCCTGAGAAGCCCTTTCAGCATCCCTGAGGTGTTGCCCGACTGTCCACCCTTGGAGGCAGTCGGGAAGAATTTCACTGTACCCAGTAGCCTGGCAATCCCTATCCCAAGAGAAGTGGGTACAGTCAATCATATCCGAGGGTTACAAAATCCCTTCAAAGGTTTCCGTGCCCTCTACAATCCCTTCCAGACATCTCACCCGTCAAAGGGATTTGCAAGACAGGAAGTTTCAAAACTCCTGGAAAAAGAGCCATCCAGACAGTGCCGGCAGACCAAGTAGGATCGGCTTCTACTCAAGATTCTTTTGGTCCCCAAAAGGACGGGAGATTGGAGACCGACATTAGACCTAAGCAGACTAAACAAGTCTGTCAAGAAGGCAAGATTCCGGATGGTCACGCTCACGCTAATCCATTCTGCCCTTTCTGGGCAAGGACAACTGGATGTGCTCTATAGACCTTCAGGATGCACTATCACATAAAGATTCACAGACGCAGAAGGTTTCTCAGGTTTTCCGCCGGCTGGGAGCCAGTCATTACCAATTCAGAGCACTGCCCTTTGGCCTCACTTCAGCCCCAGAGTGTTCACCAAATGCATGGCAGTGGTCACAGCTCACCTGAGACGCCGAGGATTCCAGGTGTTTCCTTATTTGGACTGGCTCCTCTCCGCCACCACCAAGCATCAGCTTCTTCGGTCCAGAGACTACACCCTACAGCTTTGCAAGAAACTGGGAATTTCGCTTTCGGTAATTTCGAAAAAATCCTTCTGCTGCCTTGCCAATCTATCACTTTTATAGGCGAGAGTTGAATACCACCCAAAATGTTAGCCAGGCTAACAGATCAAAGGATTCTGGACATCCAGAAATTTGTTCAGCTTCTGTTACTAAGCAACAAGATCAAAGCCAGGTTTGTCTTGAAAGTTCTAGGCCTAATGGCTGCCATTGTTGTTCTTCCACTGGCTCGCTTCCACATGCCTCCTGCAGTGGATGTTATTCACGCAGTGGTTGTACCACAATCTGCCTATGAGACACCGAAATTTTGGTAACACAGTCGCAGGGCTCATCTACGATGGTGGATATCTTCCCTCTTCTTCATCAGGGCCGACCCTTTGCTCCCCCTCCTCCCGTTGCCACTGTCACCACGGATGCCTCCCTGATCGTGTGGGCAGGGCATTATCAGGCGAGGGTGGTCCACGGGACGGCAACCCATAGAATACCATCTGCACATAAATGTCCTGGAGATGAGAGCAGTGCTTTTAACGCTGCAAGCGCTCGGCGACTTTCTTCCCACGGGGACTATTGCAGTACAGACGGACAACATGGCCGTGGTCTGGTACATCAACAAACAGGGCGGAACCAGGTCCTCTGCCTTATGTCGAAGCTCTCAGACTTTGGGCAATGGGCGATCTCTTCTCAGCGGTTTCTGATAGCAACGAGCATCCCCGGCAGGTCCAACCTATTGGCGGACAGGCTAAGCAGATCTATTCTGATGCCTCACGAGTGGTCTCTCAATCAATCTGTAGTAGATCAGATTTTTCTGAAGTAAGGGCTTGTTGCGATCTTTTCGCTACCCCTCAAAACAGCAAGTGCCCAGATTACTTCACACTATTTCCCTTCCAGGCCAACCCTTGAGACTCTCTAACCCAAGATTGGCCTCGGGACTTCTTTATGCTTTCCTCCCTTTCCATTGATTCCACAAGTCATTCAGAAAGCCACTGCGTTTGAGAGCCAAATTGATCCTCATTGCTCCATATTGGCCTCGACAAATTTGGTTTCCGCTCTCATCGTCATCTCTCTCTGGTGCAGCCCTGGCATCTGGACCCAGTTCCGGATCTTTGATCCACCAGTCGGGTCAGCAGCACCGGCCATTCATTCTCTCAACCTCACTGCTTGGTTGCTCCACTTCCTTCCTAGCCAGGCTACCAATGATTTCTGACTCAGAGACATTTTAGTGTCTTCTTTAAAGTCGTCCACTAGAACTATTTATGCTAGCAAGTGGCGTTTTTTCAATTGGGCAAACGCCAGAAATATTGATCCTTTACCGCTCCTGTACATTCTGTTTGGATTTCCTGGATTTCCTGAGGTTTTTCATTCAGGATCCTCGCCATCTACAGTCAAAGTACAACTGGCTGCTATTTCCAAGTATCATGTTGGCTTGCATGACAATAACATCATGTCTCATAGGTTATGCAAGGCCTTTTTAAGAGGAGTTTTTTCCTAAAACCACCTGTGAAACATCCTCCTCCGCAATGGGATCTAAACTTAATGTTGGCATCCCTAATTCTACCTCCTTCGAACCGTCTGCTACGTGTTCTTTAAAGTTATTGACGTGGAAAACTATATTTTTACTGGCTGTTACTTCTGCAAGAAGAGTTTCTGAGATTCAGGCCCTGTATTCGTTCACCTTATCTGGTTTTTCATAAGGATAGGGTTTTAAGCAAGAACTAACGCTTAAGAACCTTTCTTCCCAAGGTTGTATCTCAAACCAATATTAACCAATCTATTGATCTACCAGTTTTCTTTTCCTAACTATTCCGACAGAGCTGAACAGAAGCTGCACTTTTGGATGTTCATCGTCAGCTCAGGTACTACTTGCATAGGACTAAACAAATTAGAAAATCAGACCAATTGTTTGTCTCCTATGCAGAAAACAGGTTAGGTCTTCCAGTTTCTAAAGTGACCTTATCTAGATGGTTGACTTCCACCATTTCCTATGTGTACTCTCTAAGGGGCAAACAACTATCTTCTAAGCCAAAAGCACATTCGACCAGGAGTCTATCCACTTCTGTAGCCTTTCAGGATAGACTTCCCATTGACACTATTTGTGCAGCAGCTACTTGGGCCACGCCTCATACCTTTGTGTCTCATTACAAGTTGGATTTGGCCTCCAGAGATAGGGCCAGTTTTGGTTCCACAGTTCTCAAGAGTCTGTTCCATTGAGCCACCGGGATACAGGTGCTAGGGGCGGGTCCCATCCAGCAAGAATGAAGGCGAGATTGACAACTTAACATTTAGAAGTTATGTACCTACCATAACGTTCCATGTTAGTTGTCTCTCGCCTTCTTTCTTAAGGCCCTCCCTCCTTCCCCTGGCCTGGACAGATCTTGGAGAGTTCCTATTAGATTGCTTCCTCTGGAGCATTGTTATGAGGACTTCTTTTAGGAACCATGGTTCCTAATTATGTTAGGATAGTCTTTAGCAGGGTCAGTTAGCTGCCAAACGAGATCTGAGGTAGTTCCGCCTTGCATCATGGGATATAGGGTTGCCTCGAGCTGGTAAAAGGAGTTCTCGAGCTAAAGTAGTGCGAGCCGAGGATCGGCTCCGAACCCATCCAGCAAGAAAGAAGGCGAGAGAAGACAACTAACATGGAACGTTATGGTAGGTACATAACTTCTAATTTTCAATCAGAGGGAAGAGTCAGCATTAGAAATAGAAAAGCTGATAGAAAAAAGTCATACAGGAGGTCCTCCCCAGACTACAAAACGATCCGGGACCTATTCAGTATTCTTCTTGGTGCCAAAGAAGACAGTGGACTTGAGATCCATGCTGGATCTCCACAAAATAAACCAGTTTGTACAATACTCAATGTTCCGGATGGTCATGGTTCAGTCCATTTTGCCTCTGTTGCGAAAGGACTATTGGATGTGCTGAATACATCTTCAAGATGCGTACCATCACATCAAAATGAGCAGGCGCTCCAGAAGACATCTGTGCTTCTGTTTGGGAACCAGTCATTACCATTTCAGAGAACTGCATTTGGGTCTCTCCACCACCCCCAGGGTGTTCACCAAAGACGTGGTGGTGGTAGCATCTCACTTGAGACTGCTGGGATTCAGTGTGTTTCCATATCTAAATTGACTGGCTCTTAACTGCCCCATCCAGGCATCTACTCCTACAGGCAAGGGGCTACTTGTTCCAGTTGTGAATCCATGTAGGCATACAGTCAGTTGCAGCAAATCACAGCTGACAACTACACAGAGTCTGAAGTTCATAGGTGCTTGTTTGGACACAGATATTTCTTCTTCCAGCTTGAATCCAGATACTCAGATCCCAGATCAAGAAAATAATACAACATGGCCACAGTGGTGCAGCTATTAGCGTTGTTGCCTCACAGCAAGAGATCCTCCAATTCGATTCTCAGCTGGGTGCCTTCTGTGTGGGGTCTGCATGTCTTCCCTGCGATCACTTGGGTTTCCTCCGGGTTCCTTCCACATTCCAAAGGCGTGCAGTAGATGGATTGAACTCTCTAAATTGGCCATAGATGAGAAAGTGTGTGCGAGTGAGTGATATGAATGAACTACTGAGGCAGGGCTAGTCACCCAGTGGTGTAAACCTTGGCTCAAGATGATTGTCACTGCTGAAGTTGACACTCCGACCCCATGTGCAAAATGGGAAAAGGGATTGAGGATGGATGGATGGATTCTTCTTTTCCAGAATGACTAGTTTTACAAGCCTTGGGATCCATGGCAGCTGTCACTCTCATTCCTCTAACCAGGTTTCACAAGCAAATTCTTCAATGGATGCTATCAGTCCAATGGTCCGTTTTTCAACATCCTTTAATCACTCCAGTCAAGATTACACAAGTGTGGAACAGGTATCATCATTGGTGGATTCATTCAAACGAAACTCTTCAAAGGCCGTCCATTTGTTCTTCCCCTGCCCACGGCCATGGTGCCTACAGACTCCTCCCTTCTGGGGGGGGGTATTATTTGGAAAGGACAGTTCAAGGTACTTGGTCCCCTGAAGAGGCCAAGACTCATATCAGTGTCCTGGAAATGAGAGCAGTCATTCTAGTGTTGCAGGCCTTTCAAGATGTACTCCCTTTTGAGACTATTGCTTATTCAGACTGACAATATGTCTGTGGTCTAGTACATCAACAAACAGGAGGAACCAAGTCTTATCCGCTTTGTTGAGAAACAGTGTGAGGCAGTGGGCAATCTCTTCCAGTTGTTTTCTAATAGCAACGTACATCCTGGGGAATACCAACATGATTGTGGACAAACTAAGCAGGTCAATTCTAATTCCTTCTGAATGATCTTCAGTGTCATAGTAGCGGAAAGAATTTTCTGTCAGAGGCAAGCCATGCTGCAACTATTCCTGTCTCCTCTCAGCAACAAGTACAGCAGGTTCTTTGCCCTGATCCCTCCAACAGAGGAGTCACCAAGAGATGCTCTTGTCTACAATTGGCCCTCCAGTCATCTTTATGCTTACCCACCATTACTTCTTATTCCCAAAGTCCTACAGAAAGCATGCCGGTTGAAGAATAGTTATCCTCAGTGCCTTCTTTTGGCATTGTCTGATTTGATTCCCCTTTCTCTGACCTCACCTTCTGCATCCGCCATGGGTACTGGTTCCCACTCCAGACCGTTTTTCTCACCTGACAGGTATGACTCATCCGGACATAACTGGCCTCAAGCTGACCCCATAGTTCCTCTAGTTCCACTAAATGGTAGACAGCCCAAGCTCTCTTCCCCAGTCCGTCTCAAAAGCTTCTATTAGAAAAATTTACAAAAGTAAACAGAAGAGGATTGTATGCTGGGCCCTTAACAGGGATCTGGACCACCTTTCTACCCCTGTACCAGTTATACTTGACTTTTTCAGTGAAGGGGCAAGCTTTTCTACTATTAAGGTCCAGTTGGCTGCTATTTCAAATGTCCACCTAGGTGAAAATAACTCAATTTTAGCTTCAGTTCAGGAATAACCAACAAAAACTTTTTTTGCAAGCTAGATATTGATGTATGCCTGTATAGGGTGTTGTATTCTCCCTGTCTTTTAATAGAGTAAATATGGTTTCAAAATCCATATAACTTTTTCTTCCCTGTCTTCTCAACATAAAATTCTAAATGGGTATGGTAACTAGCAACGTATAGTGCACTACTTGCAATATATGTGTCTATCATTAGCTCCTTATAATCTCCGCAGTCATGGTGTCAATAAAATAAGTATTGTTTGCCAAATATTTAATCATTTTGCATGTGGCACATCTATATGAACCTTTTGATCGTACTGTCATCCAACTTTTCATCTGACCATTTCTCCCTTTTTGTAATATTTTTTTTTAAAAGTGTGCTCCTTCTCAGTTTAAAAAAAAAACCTCTGGGACTGGAATACACTATTTCCAGTTCCTACTAATATTAAGTCTACCTGCATTGACTGTAAATTTAGTTCCCATTCTCATGTTACTATGTATAGTACTTTTACCAGTCTACTCTTATTTTATTAATTTCTTGTGTGTGCAGGTGTGTTATTTAGTTCATAATATCGACAACTCAAAATATTGAAATGCTTTTAATGCAGGGAAGCAAGCATTCTGTGGATGGATATCCCACCAACTCTTTTACCTGTCCTGTCAGCATATAGCGTACTGTAGCCTAAATGCAATATTCCCCACCCCAACCCCAATCCCAGGTTTTAGTTTGTTATAGAGAGGATCTATGGGAAATGGTCAAAAAAACATGCATGTAGGTCTGTTAGTTTATTGTGCATACTTGACTGATACTGAGAGGTTTTAGAGGAGCTTTGCTGTGTGGTTTGGAACGTGAGCAGGTTAACTTTTTTCTTGAACCAGGGTTAGAGGGGAATGTTCCCACATAGAAGTATAGTGCATGTTAGGATGTGGAGGTTAGGTTAAGCATTTGTATTTGGCTCATGGTAGTATGGGTTGTGTGTGACATAATCTTGAGAAGGTGAATATTGCTGTAGCTGTGTAGGGTGGGGAAAATTGTTACTGTGTAGTCCTAGGTGCTTTGTATAACTGTAAAGGAATAAAGTAGATAAGAGGAAGTTGGGATGAAGTAGTTGTAAAATGTTAAGTATGAAAAAATAGTATGGCAGCAAACAATAAATTAAAGATTAACAAATTTATTTGCAGTTATTGAAAAAGTTTGATGTAATATATGGTGGTGCATGTTTGTGTGCTACAGTGGTTGGATGTTCTAGTATGCTTATCTTGTATGTTGTTGGGGTTAGAGAATACGAAGAGTGTTGTAGTCTGAAGTGGTTTTGTAACTTTGAGTGGGGCAAAATTAGTTCATAGAGGAACAGCCGAAAAAAGAATAGGGTGGGGATGGTTTACAATAAAAATTTGACTGGGGGGGTTGGGAAGGGGAATTTGGGGTGGCAGGGGGAGCAAAGCAGATTTCACCTCCATTATTAGTAGGAGTTGGTCACTCTGCACAAGCACAGAACCTTTGTTTTGTGATTCAGAATCCGGTAAGTAAAGCAATTTTGAGTTGTGTAGCACAAAAATGTTTCCAGCAGCAAATGTTGCTTTCCTCAGAAGTTGGTGAAACTGGAATTGAGCATATAGAGGGAGATGGCAAACACCACACACACACACACACACACACACACACACACACACACACACACACACACACACACACACACAAATAAAAAAATAGCCCTATGGTGCAGAACTCAGCAAATGTAAATTGGAAATTAGGGTGGTGGGGATGAATCAGCATTAACAGAACACCTCCGTACCCTGCAACTGGGGTGCAATGTTTAACAGATGTTTCCCAATAAAGGGAAATGAAAGCAGTTAACTTAAAAATGTGGCAGATAAGCTTGCTTGTGTCTCAGATCTTTAGTAATATGCCATTTACCTAAATGTTTTCTCGGAGATGAGATTTCCCCTTTCAGCTGTGCAGCACAGCGGCTAATATTTGAGATAAGTAGCTACACTCTGCTACAGTGAGAAACTGCTGATGGGCTTTAGTTTCTTTAATATTGTACATTAGCAGCCCTACATGTTTTCTTAAGAGATGGGGATTCTTTTTTTAGCTGGGGACAACAGAGATGTTTATAGGACTTCTGTGGAAAAAAATATACACTTGTTCGTATAAATTTACGCTAAAAATGCTTACTTTACAAGGCTTAAGCAAAAGACCTTACATCTGGTTTTGTCTTTGCTACTTACTGAAGGTAGCTCTGACTTTTATGACTATTTAATGGATGCATCAGAAAGTCGGGCAAGATTTAACGGGCATCAACTCACTAATGTAGGAGGCTGCTCAAATCCCGCACACACACACATTCCGCCCACCCCATCCCTTTGCAGTCCCTACAGAGAGTTATTTTCTGCTCCTAGCTTTGTCAAAAGTTCGCAAACACACAAAAAATAGAAACCACACACTAATAATAATCCTGGGACATTTGACTGCAGTATATTCCCATGACAGAATGTTTGTTTTTATTATATCCAGTTAAGCCATGCTGTCTTTAAACGTTTTTGTTTTACAGCTGTGTACAAATTCAGAAAAAGAAAATGCAGAAGGGATAGCCTCTCATTCATTGAGTGCACGGAACAGTGACAGCTCAGCTCCCTGCCCACCGAATTCAACTCTGAAATCTCAAATTTCAAGCCCAGAAGCAGTGGAAAAGGCTGTTTTGTCTCCAGTCCTTAACACTAGCAACTTGGAACAGCCTGATAACAGAGACCACATTATGTCAAAGAAGGTGCGCAGGTCATACACTCGTCTGGAGATGTCGCTTGTCCGCAGCCCACTAAGCTACAGGGGTTCATTTTCCCAGAATGATGCATCTGATTCTTCTACTCCTAATAACTCCCATTACAGAAGACTGTCTTTGTTTGGTTTTGAGAAGTTGTTGACACCTGAAGTATTGGATGAAGATACTCCTGTGAAATCTGTGAAATCTAATGCCATAGAAGAGAGGCAATCTGGGACAGGACAGGAATATTTGTCAGATTCTTTGCCAAAAGATGTGGATGGGTGCATTCCAGGAGTTGTTGTTGCAAAAGAGAAGAAAAAGAAACGAAAGGTTCTCCAGATTGCTGTAAGTGCTATTTTATATATATATAGTTCCACAGCTTTCAGAATTCATTGTTGCCTTATCTGCATGCAGGTGAGCAAGTGGTTTGCATATGTTCAGTGAATTCAGCATCAGCTTGTAAGTTATGGAATAGCTAGCTTTCAAAATTCATTGTTGCCTTATCTGCATGCAGGTGAGCAAGTGGTTTGCATATGTTCAGTGAATTCAGCATCAGCTTGTAACTGATTTTAGCACTATAACTTTCTAATCCATAAGTAATGGTACATTTACTTTAGCAGTAAAGTTGTGAACTGTCATTTGTTATGCTGGTGATACGAGACAGCAAAAACATCTTCCAATCATTATTCTTTCAACAGATACATACGTCCTACCCCAGGCAGATATCAGAAAGGTCACAGTAGTGTAGTGTAGTGATGAATAAGTACTTCTGTCAGAAGAGGATATCTAATCCTGTGTGTGCTTGGCTTCTGAAATCATTCTTTTCTATATGCAGCAATGTGGCCAGCTTTCTTGGACCCAAGGCTTAAAACTGCAGCTGAAGTAATAGTCTGTGATGGTTGATGTTCTTTGTGTTTCACTGTTGCCATCCTGACTGTTGGGATTTCCTGCCATGAAAGCCCTTGGCTGACCTGAAAAATTTTTCGCCTCCCAGGCTGGTGGCGGATGCCCCTTATCAATGTTTGTATGCTCATATTTAAAAGGAACTATCCTGCGCCGTCAGTTGTTGTTTTTGTGGTAGGTTTAATGTTAGAATGATTAGGCATAGGGCCAAATTCTTAGCTCGTTTTCTAAGACTAGAATCAGTTGAACTGCATCTGCCAGTCGTTCTTGATCTTGAGCTGTAAAAATGCAAAAAGTGAATAAGCATAAGCCTAAGTCTGATGACAGTCACTCCCCAGCTTGACTGTCTTGCTAGACTGGTAATTCTTGAAGGTGAGGCAACTTCACAACCCTCTTTGACATTTGAAACTGTGATCAGGCCTCTGTCGAGACCCATTTTGAGTCCAACATGCTTTTGCTTCCTTCATCCTCCTCTGCTGATGTCTTCAGCTCATCGGTTGGGTCTCAGGTTGCCTTGCAGGCCATGGCTTCTGATGAGTGCTCACTACCTGGTGATTCTTCAAGGCTTACGTCTACACCGGTGTATAAGAAAGGCAGTGTGGCAGGGCCTCCGAGCTCCCAGTTTCTGAGGTCCCAACAGGGTTTGATTAACCTGGCTGAGGACTTAACATTATAGGGACCAGACAGACCACAAGGGAAGCTACCCCAGGAAAAAGGGAAAGGGATGCCTATTCTGATCTTGACACAGAAGCCTTACTTTCTGAGGGGTATTCAGACTTGGAGGAATCTGTCTCAGAGAAAGGACAGTCTTACACAGAAGAGCAAACTTTTGGGGAGACCCTTCATGCAATGAGGCAGCATTTTCAGTGGGATGCATAAGATTTACCTCCAGGCCAAGAAGAGAGTTAGGGAGTTTTTGGACCTCCCTGAACAAAAACCTTTAGCTGTCTTTCCCATTTTGGAAATAGTAGAGTATGTTTTTCAGGATGCCTCCATGAATCCTGATTCACTGCCTCCTGCCCCCTAGCAAACCAGACAGATTTTATAGGGTATAAGGCACCCATAAAAACCTGTTTAAGAACGCTTAGCTGACCCAGAAATATTTACTCCAGGGCCTAGGGCCAGTGTCTCCAAGAATCCCCTGCCCACGGACAAGGAGAGTAGGGCCCTGAACAGGTTCAGAAAAAGGTATACACCTCCTCCACTTTGTCTGTGAGGGCCATCAGCTGTCAGCTTCATATGATCAAATATCAGTAGACCATCCTGGATCAATTCAAACAGAAATTTTCGGCCATGGAAAATAAAAACCTTTTTCGGGAACTTTTGGACTTGTCACTCCAGTTTCCAGGTGGCTAAACACACACTATATTGTGGCTATGATGCCATGGAGGCATCCAGCAGGGCAGCTGTCACTGGTTCAGTGATTAGAACACATACCTGACTTAGGGAGCAATCTCTTCCTGAACATGTAATGGCAAAACGTTTGGATGCTCCCCTTGATGAAGGCAAACTTTTTGGACTAAAAGCTGAAGCAGTCTTCCAAAAGATGGAAGACAGGGCAAAGTCTATGCAGACAATTCAGGACTTCCTGCAAGTGCAACCACCTAGATTCCGAAGGAACTTTCCAGCTAAGCATTGGTCCTTTCCTACCCAGAGTAGGAGTAAATGGAAGCCCTAAAAGGGTCAACTTCCAGGCAATGGCATCAACAACAAAGATCAAGGCAGTGGACCTCTGAAACACCCAAGCAAGGTAGAAATAGGTCACAATCACCGGCCTGCAGCCAGAGAACAATTTACACTCTCCTTCCACTCCACAACACAAAATAGGAGGAAGACTGACTCGCTTCCTCCAAAACTAGACCCACATTACTTCAGATCAGTAGGTTTTGAACATTATCGCAAATGGTTGCAAACTTACTTTCAAAGAGCCTTTAATATACTCAGGTTTCCCAGATGTACCCCCAAATCAAAAAACTCAGGCTCTCAAACAGATTCTGTGTTAACAGGGAGCGGTGGAACCAGTACCAGAGGAACAAAAAGGCTTTTACTCACGGTTGTTCCTAGTCCCAAGGAAAGAGGGGTCTTGGCGCCCCATTCTGGACCTGTCCAGCTTAAACCATCCTGATACTTCAGAAATTACTGCCCATGATAACTCCATAGGCCTTCATGGTCTCTATAGACCTAAAGGATGCTTACTTACACATTCCTATTCAAAAGTCGCACAGAAGCTTTCTTCGCTTTAGAGCAAGCTCCTGTCACTATCCGTTTTCAGGACTGCCCTTTGGGTTGTCTACTGCACCGAGGGTTAAAGTGCTTGGTACCAGTCATTGCTTCCTGCAGAACCAAATGGGTCCAGATTTTTATTTTCACACATATATTATATCTTCCCAGTTTTTACTTCAGAACATTCTACTATTTATATTATTTATTTATTTATTCATTTGTTTACTGTTCACGACAATGTAAACACGCATGAAATTCATATAAAACTAATTCATTAGTTAGTACGATGTACATGGTAATTCTTTTAACCCTGCATTATATTAATATTTGAATGGCATGTAGTTTATTTATTTATTTATTTATTGGTCGAGGGTTGGGTATATTTCATATACACCATGTAATTAATGTTATGTATCACAACAGACACAGGGTGTATGTGCATCCCCTCATATATATATATACATATATATATATATATGTATATACATATATCTATCCTTTTATATTTATTTGTAAGGTATAATATAACGTTTTACTATATACATATATATATGCATTTTTTATTGGTGGGGTCATATTTACTTATTTATGTATTTATTTATTTATTTAATCATGTGTTTATTTACTCAATTTAACTTAACCGGATTGGTACAAATACAGGGCATATATCCTTGTACTTTTGGTTTAAGTGATGAATGAAATAATTAACTAATTGCTGTTTTCACATGAAGTTCATTGGTCGACAAGGCTCAATCAGTTCCCTGTGTAGTTGTATATAAAGAGTTTGAATGTAGTAAGATGTGTTCTGATGAAGTTCGTTTAACGGACGAAACCTAGGTCGACGTTTTGTTTTATTCTGTTTTATGTTATCTAATAAAGCTATTGGAACGTTTATGGGCCTTGGATTCCTTTGGTGATCTGCAGTTTCGTTGTACTCCACAGTGGCTCCACTTTGATTGGGGCACCTTTTCCAGTGGTTATTCTTCATGGTCTCTATAGACCTAAAGGATGCTTACTTACACATTCCTATTCAAAAGTCGCACAGAAGCTTTCTTCGCTTTAGAGCAAGCTCCTGTCACTATCCGTTTTCAGGACTGCCCTTTGGGTTGTCTACTGCACCGAGGGTTAAAGTGCTTGGTACCAGTCATTGCTTCCTGCAGAACCAAATGGGTCCAGATTTACCCTTACCTGGACAATTGCCTAATAAGGTGCAGAGGTTCCAAAGATCAACAAAGATCTGAAGTTCACTCAAGACGTCCTAACTTCTCTGGGGTTCACTCTACCCCTCAACAAATCCAGCTTGGTCCCATCCAGACAGTCTTCCTGGAGGAAGTCCTGGACTCCTCCCTTCAGAGGACCTTCATCCCTGCAGACAAGGTCACCCATTTAACAAATTACTGCTTACAGATACAGGAAAGCCAAAGCATCAGAGCCAGAGAGTTCTTCAGAGCACTGGGGTATATGGCATCATGTATCCTCACAGTACCCCTAGCTAGGCTACACATGAAGAAGCTGCGGTGGTACCTGATGTGTGTGGTACCAGAGCTGTCAGTCCATGGGTGCCCAAATATCCTTGATACCTTCCCTCAAGCAAGAATTCCTATGGTGGGTACAGGCTTGTACCCAAAATCAGGGCGTACCCATCAGATTCTCACCCCAGGGCCAAACCTTCACTGCAGATGCCTCTGAGATGGCGTGGGGGTGGGGGACTTGTACCGCAAATCTCCAAACCCAAGGGCTGTGGCCCACTCAGCACAGGAGGAGGCACATAAATTGGAAGGAACTTATGGCAGTACAAAATGGTTTACTGGCTTTTAAGGACAAATGGAACCCAGGGGTCCTAGTGGTTCAGACAGACAGTACCACAGTCATGTGGTACATAGGCAGGGAGGCACTCATTCCTACCCCTTGTGGTCAGCTAGCTGTGCAAATATGGGAGACAGCACAGTCACTAGGACTGCACCTCATGGCACAATACCTGCCGGACAAAAAGAATATTTTGCAGATCACCTCATCAGGAACCTAATGGACCTCACAAATGGTATCTCCATCTGGAAGTATTCCTTACCATAACACTGGAATTGGAGGGTACCACAGGTGGACATATTTGTCAGCAAGGGCAATGCTCACCTGAAGAATGCCTTCTTCCCCCCCTTGGACACGCTTCTTCATTTACGTCTCCCTCCCATTACCCCTGTTGCATATAGTACTTCTGAAGATCAGAGAGGAGAGCCCAAAGGCCATACTGACAGCCCCGGACTAGCGCAGGCAGCATTGGTTCCCCCTGTTCCTCGAGCTCATCAGTCAAAAGCCTTTCATGGTACCACAGAGGGTGGATTAACTCACCCAAAACAAGGGAAGGATTGTGCACCCCAACCTTCAGACTTTTAGCCTGGTTTATTCCATAGCACCCTACTGCACCTCCAACTGAAATCAACAAGTACAAAACATTTTAAATGAGTCTAGAAGGTCTAGCACCAGAAAATCTTACTCAGCCAAATGGAAAAGATTCTCTGTTTGGTGCCAGATGGACCATCTTCAGCCTAACACTGCCTAACATTACTAATATCCTGGAGTACCTGGCCAACCTAATGGAAAAAGGCCTCTCTTACTCTCCATCAAGATACATGCCTCCGCCATCTCTGCCCACATCCCTAGTCACTCTCCAATCTGTTCTTCCCCTTGCTAAAATTATTTCTTGAAGTTATTCACATTAGCCCAACCCCTCCTTGAAACCTCAGCTTTGTCCTGGAAAAGCTAACCTTGCCCCCTTTCGAGCCTGTGGCCAATATCACCTTAACTCATTCACTCCGGAGCAGCTCAGAAAATGCTGCCTGCTTACTTCCACCATGGGAACAACAGTGCAGCCTGAGGTCATTTTCAGATAATCCATTTGTGATACCATACAGAAAACAAATGTTCATAACTCTCTAACCATAATAACTCAACTAAAAATGTAAATGCGAAAGTTATTCAGCAGACACTGACGTTTCCATCAGTGTAAATATTGATAGTGTGTATCCAAGTCATTTATAAATACTTGCCAAGGAATGCTGATACTGTGCATATGTTTTACCTTTTTGGTAAAACAAATCGCAATATCTTGGTGAATATACCACGTAGACCCATACAATTTGTAATTGATTTGTTTGTGTCAGCTTTAAAATGATACCTTAACCATTACTGTGTGGTGCTCCTTTATGGAGATATTCTCAGAAATATGATTAATACTATTTCTCATAATTGATAAAGCATAATATCTCATCACCTGCAACAGACAGAGACTACATATCAGTGTACAAGTTGTGTGTCTCAATGTCAGCTTCAAAATGATGCATCATTTGTCGTCACCATGCTCCCTTGTAAAGATATGGGCATAATGATGAGACATATTGCAAATGTATAATTTTCATAATCATACAAGACTAATCAAACTGATATCAGTACATGTGTATAGCATAAAGATGTTCATGTTTCACTGTTGCAGTTATTACAATTGGGTTATCCTGCTGGCAGGCTACCCGCAGTCGGTGGTTATCCTGCTGGCAGGCTACCCGCAGTCGGCCTGTGTTCCAAAGTCTAGGTCTGGTGTCGGTTGCTGTCGCCTCCTCCCTGACGTCAGTGCGCCAAGGGTATAAAAGATGCAGCCGACGCCATTTTCTTCAGTCTTTCTTGCCGCGTGGTGCCCAAAGCAAAAGCAGTTCGCAAGTACCGGTCGGCCGACTCCTGAGATTTTCAAATTCGAATTTCAGATCCAAAGTCTTCATTAAAGCTAAGTACCCCGTTGGGAAAACTTTTTTCATGCTCCAGACCGATGTCAGAAAAAGTTAATTGTATTTCTTGTGGGAAGCAAATACCTCATAAGGATTTTCATTCTTACTGTATTCCTTGCCTAGGCCCTGAGCACGACGTTGCTAGTTGTCGGTTTTGTGCTAGATTTAACCAACGCACTATTAAGCATTGGTACGATTTTGCATTTCATTATTTTGGCAGAAGATTTAACTATATAATGCCGTCGGAGCAACCGGCTACCGGAGTTTATAAAAAGCGCAAAGAAAAGGACAGGCACCCGAGGTCCAAAACAGACAACGAGGCTTCTGCTAGGCCTTTTGCCGGTTCTCAGTGAGGCGCTTTTGCAGCCCCTGATGCCCGCTACCTCAGAGCCACAGGCCGCTTCCAACTCCCACGTGGAGCCGACTAGGCCGCTGGAAACTCGGGTATTGGACACTCTGATACTATTCCCTCAGATGGGTCCAGAGCCGCTGAGCAGGCATCGACTTCTTGGGGTGTTTTCAGGCCTACACAGTTATATGTAATACCAACTTCAGCTTCAAAGGCAAAGTCTAAAGCAGCTCTAAAGACAAAGAAACAAGTACAGCATTATCCTGGACAGGCCTCCATGCCTAAAAAACAGATGCTTAAAATGGCCGAAAACCTAATTACTTTGATCAGGGGTTCCCATCCCCCTCCTGATAAGAGGCCTAGGCAAGAGATAGAATATGCATCTTCAGATCAGATTTCCATTTCCTCTGATTCCTCTTCTGACCAGGAATATTCTCTTCCTCCCTATGAGGATTCTGATGCTGAAGAATCTATTCCTTCAGCCTCTCCTCCTGAGGATTATTCTTTTGGGGAAACCCTACATACTATGAGGGAGCATTTCCACTGGGAGAGCCAAGATTACTCAGGATCCAAGAAAAGGCTCAGAGACTTTATTTTATTACCTCAACACAGGCCCCTTGCTATTCCTCCTGTTTTAGACATTGTAGATGTATTTTCTGAGTCCGGACTGCCTCCAGACTCTTTGCCTCCAGCTCCTATTAAGCCAGACAGATACTACAGGGTTCCTGAGTCACATAAATTTCTTTATAAAAACCCTGCTGCAGACCCAGAAACTCTCTCATGGTCCCAAAGGGGTCAAGGCGTCCACTGCAAAAAACCCTATACCCTCTGATAGGGATTCAAGGGCTCTGGACAGATGGGGAAAAAAGATTTATACTTCTGCTACCTTGGCTGTAAGAGCTTTAAATTGTCAATTTCATATGCTTAAATATCAGCAGTATCTAATGTCATTGCTTAAACAAAAAAATGTTGACAAATTCAGAATGTGCAGAAAACAAAGAAATGAAGGATTTATTGCATGCTGCTGAACAAGTAAGAAAGCATACTTTGCAATGTGATTTTGATTCTCTAGAGGCCTCTTGTAGGGCCGCTGTTACAGGTTCTGTCATTAGGAGACATGCTTGGTTAAAAGAACAGAATCTGCCCGATCATGTTAAAGCAAAATTATTAGATGCTCCATTACAACATAATACCTTGTTTAGTGTTAAAGCAGAAGAGGTTTTGAAGAAAATGGAGGACAATGCTAAATCTATGCAAACAGTCAAGGATTCATTACAGGTGCAGCCTGATTTAGCAGAAACTGGCCTGCAAAGAATTGGTCCTTTCCAGTGTCAGACAGGTCACAAAGAGGTAGATACAGATGCCCCAGAGGCAGATCACAGCCCCAAGGCTCATACAGGCCTAAACAATGGGGTGCTTCTACCTCCAAAAGCGGAGAAGAAAAATCACAGCCATACAGGTAACAGTCTCAATGACTTTCCCCTGCCAACACCAAGCACTTACCTTCTGGCAGCTCCCTTGGGGGGAAAACCTAGCACTTTTTGCTCAAAATTGGCACATGATCACTCAAGACAAATGGGTCTTAGATAGTATCCCAGGGCTACAGGTTCTATTTTCACACCCTGCCCAAGGCCAAACGGTATGCCAGACCTGCCACGCAATCAATGGGCAGAGGCACAAAAACAAGTTTCATCCCTCATGGACATGAGGGCCATTCAGCATAGTACCACAGCAAGAGCAGGGACAAGGATTTTACTCAAAGCTATTCTTAGTGCCCAGAAAGGACAAAACCTGGAGACCAATACTGGACCTGTCTATCCTGAACACATTCCTGAACATTCCAAAATTCAAAATGTTAACTCTGCAGCAGCTTCTGCCCATGCTGGGCAAGAAGACTTGGCTTGTGACTTTAGACCTAAAAGAGGCATACCTGCATGTCCCAATCAGACAATCATGCAGAAGATACCTCAGATTTATAGCTGGCTCAATGCATTACCAATTCTCTGCAATGCCGTTTGGCTTATCTACTGCGCCCAGGGTCTTCACAAAGTGCCTGGCACCAGTAATTGCTTTCTGCAGACAGATGAATTCAAATATATCCTTACTTGGATAACTGCCTTATTCAAGCAGAGAACAAGGACACTCTACTACAACATCTGGTGTTTGTAAAAACATTACTAGCAGGCCTAGGGTACACAGTAAACGAAAAGAAATCAAAACTAGTACCCTCTCAAGAGATATTATTCCTGGGTGCAAGCTTAAAGGCAACTGCCCAGATGGCTTATCTCACGCCAGACACACACAGACAACTGACTATTTCAAAATGTTGGCAACAAAGACCCAGTTATCTGCAAGAAAAATTCTGCAGGCTTTGTGTTTCATGGCATCCTGCATTCTGCTAATTCCATGTGCAAGACTGCATATGAGGAAACTTCAATGGTATCTAAAAAGTGTTTGGACTCAGCATTGCCACAGCCTGGAAACTATAATTACCCTCATTCCCTGCCTGCAACAGGAGTTTCGATAGTGGGCAAAAGCCTGTCACCACAACACAGGGCAGCCATTCACCTTACCCACAGCCAGGCAGACATTGACAACAGATGCATCAGAGTATGCCTGGGGGGCACATATGGCAGGAAGATGTATTCAGGGCACATGGTCCGCAAGTCAAATGCATCTACATATCAATCAAAAAGAGATGCTAGCAGTTCAAAATGCCCTGACAGCCTTCAGGGATCTACTTCATCCAGGACAACTACTGATAAAGACGGACAATACCACAGTCATGTGGTACATAAACAAGCAAGGGAGCACACATTCCTACCCCCTCTGCAGCCATGAACTTGTGGGACACATCATTGACTTACCAAGTACATCTGCAGGCACAATTCCTGCCAGGAAGGATAAATACTCTGGCAGACCAACTAAGCAGAAACCTAATGGATCCCCATGAGTGGAAAATGGATCCACAAGTCTTCAGCATGATAACAAGGAACTGGGGGTGCCTGGACATAGACCTATTTGCCTCTCCTCACAACTACCGACTACAAAGATTCTGCACAAGGACTTAATCACAAGCAAGCATGGAAAGTGGATGCTCTATCTTTCAGCTGGAAAAACCTAACAATATATGCCTTTCCTCCTCTGCCTCTCCTCCCCAAGGTACTCCTTACTCCTCAAGGTCAGACGAGAGAAGCCAAAAAGGATTCTGATTGCCCCAGACTGGTCCCTCCAGCACTGGTACCCAATCCTAAAGAGCTTGTCCCAATGCCCAGCTTGGACACTACCTCAAATTCCTCACTTATCTACTCAAGACAGTCAGATACTGCACAGCCAACTCAGGACCCTAAACCTGGCAGCATGGCGGATAATGTAGCTATTCAAGACACACCTCTTTCTAGAGCAGTTATGGATGTTATTTTGGAGGCCAGGAGACCTAGCACCAGAAAATCTTATGCAGAAAAATGGAAGAGATTCTGTGCTTGGAACCAGGCACAAGGTATTGACACGAATGTTCCAAATATTCCTCAGATTTTACAATACTTAACTGAGATGCTGGATAAAGGCCTTTCCTTTTCATCCATTAAAATTCATGTCTCTGCCATTTCAGCTCATTACAATACAGAACCACCTATTTTTTCGCATCCATTACTAAGGCAGTACCTCAGAGGGGCCAAAAACTTAAGACCCCCAAGGCGAGAACCAATACCCGAGTGGGACCTCAACTATGTCTTGGAAAAACTTACACTGCCTCCCTTCAAGCCAGCCTTTGCAGCTGATATAAAATTCTTATCCTGTAAAACAGCTCTGCTCCTAGCAATAACCTCCGCTAGACGAGTATAAGTTACAAGCACTCATGGCTGTAGAATTTTTTATAATTTTCCATCCGGGCAGGGTTTCTCTGAGGACAAACCCTACCTTTATGCCTACGGTCGTGACCAGTGTGGCCCTTAACCAAACAATTCACTTGCCTACCTTTTACCCGAACCCACAGAATAAGGGTGAGAGACTTCTGCATTAGACAGCTACACTTCTACTTGGACAGAACCAAAGCTTTCAGAAAGACTGAGCAACTTCTAGTAGCATATGCTACAGGGTCAGAAGGAAAGCCTATCTCAAAGCAGACTATTTCCAAATGGATAGGCCACTGCATTCATTTCTGCTATTCACCGCATGGCAAATCAGTGCCTAAGGGCATTAGGCCACATTCCACCAGAGAAGCAGCCACTTCAGCAGCCTTCCTTAGAGGAGTACCAACCAAAGACATCTTAGAGGCTGCAACTTGGAGTTCAGTGCATACTTTCACAAAGCACTATCACTTACCTCTCTATTCTAAATCCAAGGCAGGCTTTGCCACTGCAGTTCTTCAGGGCCTGATAGCCTCTCCTAATCCTATTTAGCTCCAGCCTCCCAACCATAGCTTTGGGATTCAACCCAATTGTAATGACTGCAACAGTGAAACGTGAACATAGTACAGTTGTGTACCTACCATAAATGTAGATGTTCGAGTGTATTCACTGTTGCAGTCCTCCAGGTTACCCTCCCTCCATCCCCCTTTTCCTTGCTGGGACTTATCTGTACTTCTCTATACAACCTATGTGGTGTATTTGCTTGTAGATGAAGGAAAAGTTTTTTTTGGTTATGCATGCTTTTTGGCATTAGTGAGCCTACCATTTTAGGGGCACCTGACATCTGGGGCAAGAAAAACTGAAGAAAATGGCGTCTGCTGCATCTTTTATACCCCTGGCGCACTGACGTCAGGGAGGAGGCGACAGCACCCGACACCGGTCCTAGACTTTGGAACTCAGGCCGACTGCGGGTAGCCTGCCAGCAGGATAACCCAGTTGTAATGACTGCAACAGTGAATACACTCGAACATCTGCATTTATGGTAGGTACACAACTGTACTTTCTTTTACCATGTTGCAATGGTTAATACTGCCCTCAAAATGAGGTATTACTTGGGACATTGACATGCTCCCTTGTAAAGTTATTTACCAAAATATGAAATCATAATTTGTATAACCCAAGTCCTAAATAAACTGATGTCTGTACATGTATACAGCATACAGACACAGTTCTTTTGCCATGTTGTAACTATTAATACTGTCTTCAAAATGAGGTATTGCTTACCCTGATGACATGTTCCCTGGCAAAGTTATTTACCAAAATATGAAAAAATATATAATTTTTATAATCTTAGTCCTAAACAAACTGATATTTGTACATGTGCCACAGTATACAGACACCTTTTTTTATCATGTTGCAAGCACTAACACTGTCTTCAAAATGAGGTTTCAATGATCATGTTGACATGTTCTCCGACAGTTCTATACCAAAATATGAAAAAATATCATCTCTCATAACCATAATTGTAACCAAACTGTGATGTGTGTGTACACCATACAAAGTTCGTTTTCCATCTTGCAAGTGCTAAAAATGTCTTCAAGATAACAAGTTCCAGACTTTTACAACTAAATATGAAATTTTCTGTAGCACCCAACAACATGTATGGAGTGTCCCACACCTGTGCTTGCAATGTGATTATTACTTTTACTGATGTGAATAACAGTGACATCTGACTATGCTTTTTCCCGACAAGTGATAATGACTCATTGTTATACTGTAATTGCACAAATAATGTGATAATCACCTGCATGTCTTGACTGCAAGATTCTGCATGTTCTTACAAAGGTGATAATTGCTCCACATAACCTTTTGAGCAAACATTCAATCTGATGTTAATCTTTCCATTCATCATTGATAATCCGAGCCCTCAGAACCGAGTCGGCCTAATACCAAACTCGCGCCAGCCAAAAAACTCTCAAGCTAAGCTTTTAACCATAGTGCCATTCTCCCTGTTACCTCAGATCTTGTTTGCTGCGTAGCCATAAAGCCGCATCCAAGCCAAGCTCTCAGTTAATTGTAAACTTTTGATATTTTTCCTGGGTATTGTGTTTACCTTTTATTCCTTGTTGGTATTTTTGATATTTCTTTAATTTTGAAGCTATCTATAGACCCTTTTACCCTTCTGTTTCTACCTTTTTGGTAATTTTCAGTACCATTGATGGTATGGTCTTTCTCCCTACCCTTGTGGTATTTCTTAAATACCATTGTTTGTATTTCTCCTCCTATTTTCACCCTATTTTTGATTTTTATGTAGATATAAATATACAACTCTTTGCCTTAGTTTCCTGTTCGACTTGTGTGTATAGGTATATTTGCTCATGATGTCTGATAAAAAAAAGGCTTTTCGGTGCAAACCCCTTGTGTGATTTTCCAAAATTTTAGTCAGTGCACCTTGAATGAGCACAAAAACAAACTGATTCTGAAGGGCCTCCTTAAGTCGCCCTTTTCAGAGGCCCTTTCTGCAATGAAGTTCTCACCCCCTCTTACTAAAGAAAAGAAAAGGTCCTACTCTTTCCCCTCTTCACCCTCTGGTGACAGCAAGTCTGTAAAGTCTAAAGTACCAAGATTGTCTTTGGCGCATAAGTCCGTCTCATTGGCACCAACCACTTCCGCTCCAACTACGACTGTTCCTTTATCGGTGCCTCCTTTGGCACAGATGCTGTCTACGGCACGGACTACTGATTTTCCAAAGTTACTACAGCTTCGGCACAGAGTACTGCTTTGGCATAGTGCACGCCTTCGATGCCTACCTCTGCAATTCCGTTTACTGCTGAACCTTCTGTGTCTGCTCAGAGTGCCCTTCCGGCCCAGAGTCCTTTCATGGTTCCGAACATGACAATTTTGACTCTACTTCCTCCTGTCTCCAAACTTGAGACACTGGTGTCAATAGATTCCACACCACGGACCCGATTCCATCAACAGATCCTTTTCTAGGGCAAGTATATAGTCCATTCCTAGAATGACCTAACTCCCCGTCGTGAGTATCCACTAGATCCCCATGAGCCTTTCAGAGTTTGACGTGGTACGTCTTGTGGGTCAGCTGTTGACAGCCAGGGGGATACCCACTCCATCTTGGACCCATCCACCTGCAGGACCCATGTTGGTTTCTCCACGGACTCTGTCCTACTGTCCTCCTTTGACCATGCTGGTTCCAAAGTCTTCAGCTTCAATGTTATTTTCGGAAACCCCCGTCTCTGCGCCTGTAGTGGACCTCATTAGGGCTCTGGGACGGGTCCCTTTAGCCTTCGGTCCCTTCTTGAACCGAGCCTTGCTCAACTCCGTGATTTGGCTGTGGGCTCTTTGACTCGGGAGTACGGTTCCGAGTGTGTCCACGATTTTGTCCATGTTGCTGGGAGCTCTGTCTGCACCGATCCTGTTTGAGGCTCCACCCTTGGGGGAGAGTTCATTGGAGCAGGGTGTGACCACAGTTCCGAAGACGTCCTTTGTTCCGGGCTCCCATCCCTGTTCGGGCGGACCTGCTTTCCGAGCTATGGAGAGGGCACTTGCTTCTGGGAGCATTCCACTGACATCAGAACCCCATATCTCTTTTTCCCCTGAGCTACAGCTGACACAAGCCACCGCCCCGGGGCACCGGGCAGGAAAGGCGCAGGAGACCCCATTACAGGATGCCCCCCTCTTCCATGTCCCCCATGGAAGGGATTGTGCAAGAGGAAGCATGTAGACTCCCCTGAAGAGTCTGACAGAGGATACGGATTTCGATAACAGTGAAGGGTCCCCACGGTCACTGCCTGATGTCTCCTTTGGGGACATCCTCAATGTTGAAATAGAGGGGAGATTGGAAGTCCACTAACGCTTTTTCTGAGGAGTCCGTGTTTCTGCAGGCTTTCCATGCTCAACCATCTACCTCTTGGGTGACCCCGCCTGTGGACAATCAGGTACAACGTGTGGTGCAGCGAGCCTGAAAGAACCCTGATTCTGTTGAGTCGATCCCTCGGAGACCTGACAAGCTACTACCCCCTGAGGAAAACCAACATTGGTCAAGAGGTTTAGCAGTTGATGCTGTGGTGGTGGCAATGGCCATGAAAAGGATCTCGCCGAAGAGAGTCATACTGTTCATCCGCCCAATAGAGAGTCCCGGGCTGTGGATAGATCAGGGAAGCGAGTTTTTGCTTCACCAACTTTTGCCATACGATCTCTGAATTACTTGGTGCATTTTACGAGGCTCCTAAGAGAATCTGTTTCCAAACTGTCGAACGATCGCAGGACAGGTGTCTGGGTAAGAGACCAAGTTGCCTCACAGCTCGCAACTCTAGAATCTATCTCCAATTCGTCCATGAAGTTGCTCTCACATGCAACCGAAGGGGCTGCTAGAGTGGCAAGCTCAGGCATAGTTATGAGACGCCATGCCTGGATGCACCTCTGTGACTTCGTGGACCCTTTCCAAGGCTTCCTTCCTAAATGCTCCAATCAAAGCATCTTCCCTTTTTGGCCCCAAGGTGAAAGACACTCGGCCAGGTGTGAGGAGGATGGTAAGACCCTGCCTGCCGTAGGTCTACTTTTTTCCAGTTCACAACGTTCCTTTTCCAGGAACCAGAAGAGCAGAAAAATGTGGCACAAAAAATCTCAGGGTCCTTTCTGTGCCACACGCGGTGATGATACCCCCAGAGGCAGAGGGGGTAACAATTCTGGAAGATGCCCCTACTGAGGCAGGGGGGGGGGTTTGCATAATCAGGGACCCAGGATTTTTTTCTTTGGACAGCCTTACCAGCGCTCCTGAAGAGCGGCCCCGATTTGCTTTCCTCTGGAAGCAGTCGGGGACATTTCTCTGTGCACCACCCTGCCTGGCATTCCGTAACTTCTGATCTTTGGGTGCAAAGAATTATAACCGGAGGCTACACCATTCCCCTCATTACTTACCCAAAGCTTCCGACAAAACTTCCTGACATTCCACCCAGTCAAAGGGAAGAAGCAGATGCAGAAATAAACAAGCTGTGTCAAAAAAAGTCATCCAAATAGTCCCAACAGACCAATGCGGTCCGGATTCTACTCTAGATTCTTTTTGGTGCCAAAAAAGACAGGGGACTGGATCTCAGCAATTTGAAAGTTCGTTGCCCAAACAAAATTCCGGATGGTCACGGTTCAGTCCATTCTCCCTTTTCTAAGGGAAGGCGATTGGATGTGCTCGATAGATCTCCGGGACGCACATTACCACAGCAAAATGGACAAACACTCCAGGAGTCTACTCTGCTTCCGGCTAGGAGCCAATCACTACCAATTTCGTGCCCTGCTGCTCAGAGACTCTACAGCCCCCACAGTGTTCACAAAGTGCATGGCAGTGGTCACAGCTCACTTGAGACTGCAAGGATTCCGGGTGTTTCTGTATTTGGACGATTGGCTCCTTACTGCCCCCACCAAGCATCTTCTGGAAGCAGCCCTGCAGTACATGCTTTACCTGGCAAGTCTTTTGGGAATAACGATAAACTGAGAAAAAGCCAACCTTGCTCCTACCCAGTCCATAGAGTTCATTGGAGCAGTCTTCGACACCTGTTCTTGTCTGGTGCATCTCCCAGTTCACAGACTTCAGAGATAGAGGCTCCAGCTCCGGGTGATTTTCTGTCGAAACAAAGCCTCAGCAAGGGAGGCTCTTCAGCTTTTAGGATCCATGGCAGCTGGCATACCAGTAGTGCCTCTTGCTATCGCAATGGTTTCCAAATCACCACCCTCTGTGCTTCCAGATTCAGATAACCAATTGTTGCAAACAGGACCTTCTTTGGTGGATGAGGCCAGACACAGAACTTTGGAGCCGCCCATTCCATCCTCCCCAACCGAAGACCATTGTGACCATGGATGTTTCCCTGATGGGGGGGCGGGCATTTTCAGGGGAAATACAGTCCAAGGCACATGGTCCACTATGGAGGGCAAGCTGCATGTCAACGTTCTAGAATTGAGAGCGGTGCTGTTAGCGTTGCAAGCATTCCAATCTGTTCTTCCTTCTAGAACGATCGTAATTCAGTCTGACGACATGTCAGTAGTCTGGTATATCAACAAGCAATGGGGAACCAAATCCTATCCCCTATGTTGAGAGGCCATGAGAATTTGCCATTGGGCAATAGCTTCCAATTGCTTTCTGATAGCAACGCATATCCCAGGGAATTCCATTGTGATTGCAGACAAGTTGAGCAGATGTATTCTCCTACCTCACGAGTGGTCCCTCAATCCCAACGTAGCAGTCAACATTTTCAGCCATTGGGGCCAGCCTTGCTGCGACTTATTCGCCTCCCTGTCAAACAATAAATGCAGCAGCTATTTTGCCCTATTTCCCCCACAAGGTGAGTCCCTGAGGGACGCTCTGATTCACGATTGGCCTGCGGGACTGCTATATTCCTATCCCCCCATCCATCCGATTCCCCAATTCATAAAGAAAGCTATTCGGTTGAAATGCAAAGTGATCCTCATAGCCCCTTTTTGGCCTTGACAAGTTTGGTTCCTCTTCCTTCGCCCTCATCTGTTATGTCGACCATGGATTCTGGGCCCTTTTCCAGATCTGGTTTCTCACCCCCAAGGGTTGTCACCCAAACCTATCCAGTATCAAGCTGACAGCTTGGTTTCTCCACTTCCTTTAATGGCCAGGTAGGATAACTTTCCTTCACCTGTACATGACATTATCCTGGCCTCACACAAACCATCCACCATAAGACTATATCTAGACAAATGGAAGAAATTCTCTATTTGGTCTAAGAAAATAAGGCTAGACCCGTACTCTGCTCCAGCAGTCTTACAATATCTGTCAAAATCTTTCAAGGATGGAGCTGCAGCTTCTAACATACGAGTACATCTAGCGGTTATTTCTAACTTTCGTGACTGGTTTGATAATTCTCCCCTCATTGGTTATGCAAAACCTTTCTTAAAGCGATCTCGTATTAGGTCTCCAATCAGACAACCTCTAGAGCCATGGAATCTCACGTTAGTTCTTCAGTATTTAATGCAACCTCCTTTTGTGCCTGCAGCAAAGTGTGACCTCAAATTTTTATCTTGGAAGTCCCTTTTCCTGCTAGACATCACATCAGCCACACGAATTTCAGAGCTTCATGCATTAAAAGGAACTATTTAACCTTCCACAAGGACAGAGTATCACTCCTGACAAACCCCTCCTTTCTCCCCAAAGTTATTTCAGATTTTTCCATCAATCAGACCATTGACTTGCCAGTATTCTTCCCAAATTTTACTAATAAAGGGGAATGCTGTCTACATTCTTTGGATGTACTTAGACAACTGAAGTTTTATTTAGACAGAACCAAAGCAGTACATAAAACTGACCAACTTTACATTTCCTTTTCTGGACCTGGAATGGGAAATTCGGTCTTCAAGGTGACTAAATGACTAAGGGACTGCATACACTAAATCTATTCGCTTGCGAAAAAGCCTATACCACAGAATGTTAAAGCCTACTCTACCATATCTATGGCAACTTCTGTAGCCTTCCATTCGAGAGCCTCTATGGATGATATTTATGCAGCAGCCACATGGGCTACCCCCACACTTTTTTATTAATCATTACAAATTGGATGTGATCTCCAGAGGGAGAGCTGCCTTTGGCTCAATAGTACCCAGGAATGTTCTTCCATAAGGGCTGCCCATGGCAGATTGTTGATCCACCCACCCTGTGCATCAAGCCATGCATGAACCCATTCTTTAAACTTCTGGCCTTATGCACTGCCCGTTGACTGTTTGCTGTTTTCCATATCTCACTAGGAATTATGTCAGACCACACAAAATGATAACGTGGCCACCATGACTGCAAGCCTTCCAAAATTCTTCTGATTTGAAACCGTAGCCTTCCGAGTGAGTGAGTGATGACATCATTCCCTGCAATGTGCAGCACAAGAATGTCCGGCTCAGGGTAGATGGAACACTTGTGGTTGGTATAAAAGGGAGTATGTATTTATTACTTTTTGTGTGCTCAAGGAAGGCTGATGTTGCCGAGGCGCTAAGCCACATTAAATTCGTTTGGTGGAGAATTTGTGTTGTTTTTTGGCATTTTTCACCTTTGGACTTTTGCTGGTTGTTTCTTAGATGGGACACTTCTCTTCCAACAACTGCAGAAGTCCACTCCAATGCGTACCTCTTCTTGCAACCCAGTATAGATGTGGGGAAGCTCATGTTGTAGTGGTTTTTACTTCTGGAGGCATGGCTGGCAGCCTAGTGAATGTAGGAATGGCCAGACACCCGCACTCTCACTTGTCGTTCTCCTGCTCGTGAAGCCATGGGACTGTCACAAGGTGGACGCACCTGCATAGGAAATAAATGCAAATAGGTTACTACTGATGTTTGAGAGATGTATTGGACAACTACATATATACATATATTATATCTATTACCTGGTTAGCCCATCCAAATCTTCACTCCTATCCACAGGGGCATTATTCTTTTGATAAGGTATATAACTGGTGATGACGATGCAGAGGTACATACCTTCCACAGCTGACAACACCAAATGACACACACAGAGTGATGCTGCAGAGGTACATACCTACCAGCCCTGAAAACCCAGAATTACACACACTGACTGACAAGGGGGCATAGAAAGCACACATGTAAAGAGAAAAAGCAGAGTAAGGATTGCCACTCCACTAATATGCTGAAGACAGGTGTGGGGTTTCAGCTGGTGGGCGTCTGAAGTGTTCCATACCTGTGCTAGCTGCCCACTCAGACTGCTGGTACCAGCAATGCCTCCTGATTGAATGTAATGCCAGCACTTTGCCTTACCTGTGCCTTTTCCATTTATATGTGTCCTTTCAGCAATGGCCATAAGGAGTCAAAGGAGGAAGCTAATATAATGTCTCTTGCCCTGACCTACATACATTCACTACACCAGAAGGGAGGATTACTGAGTGGAAAGCTAAACCAAGAGAATATATGAAAAGACTAAAACTGACCCAGGCTTTGTCTTTTTGCATGCGTCCTTTCCGGAAGGGAAACATTGCATCACAGTGGCACCTCTGACACCATGCTTACCTATGAAAGCAGCACTATGGGACTGAGCTGAAGAGTCTCCAAGTCCCCAACTGCCATCCAGGGTGATCATAAGATCCATGGTGGTTGGGTATAACACTCGGCGCCTTGGCACAACTTTGTTCATGTTGTGCAATGTATACTGTACATTTTACTGCTGTCAGCAATCTGCTAGACCCTTATGGCCGTGGTACTCACCAAAGCATTCAACACAGGTTGATCTTGAAGGTCAGGCATCCCCATGATGGTTCAGCACGTTCATCCTTGCTGGCACAGTGTTTGCATCTTGACTTTCCACCATTTCACTGGGAAGTGTGAGCAGCTGACAAAATAAGAGAATCTACATACATTTCTGAAATAAAAGTAATCTATAACTGACCATTACAATTATTTATTAATTGTAAACCCTCCACGTTTTCTTCCAAAATTGCCATTTTGCGGCAGGGTTATTAGGGGAGAGCAACATTTTTAGCCAAAATTGGGGACAGTTGAGAGATTTGGATATACTTCTGTAAAACGATTTATTTGTGCATACCTCTCAACCTCTTAATGAAGGAAATCTGGACAAGGTCAAATATATTGGGGGAACATACAAACAGTACTAAAAAAATTGCTCTTGTATAAACTTAGTTGATTTTCTGAAGGATGCAGTGGTGCAGCGGTAGCATTGTCGCATCACAAGAGGTTCTCCCGTTCGATTCTCGGCTGGGGTGCCTTCTGTGTGGAGTCTGCATGTCCTCCCTGCGTTTGTGTGTTTCCTCCGGGTGCTCTGGTTTCCTCCCACATTACAAAGACATGCGTTTGGAGCCTTTCTCCCCGGGCCTCCGCTGAAAACTGGCTTCGTTCCAAGTCTGACGTTCCCGGTTAACAAATGTTAAATAAAAATAAATTAAATTAAATATGAACTCTGAAAGTCAATGTCTGTCATTATTTAGTGACTTAATTCCTAAATGATTTGCCAGAAAACCAAAATTTTATGAGGAACAAACCAAAAATAAGAAGCAAAAATCTATTCTTCCTGTGAAAATCTGGACAGTTGGGTGGTGTAGTTCAGTCAGGTTTGTCTTTGAGTTTGCCTCCCTTCCACCCTCACAAAATCGTAGTTGAATGGGGCTCTCCCCCCTGCAGCCATTCCAATGTCCCATTACTTGGCTATTTTGCCCCATTTACCAAAAGCACTGTAATATGCATACTGCTTTACTTCTACAATGATTTGGATTTCATTTAAAAGTTTTATTTTACATTTTATAGCACAAACTAATAGACATTTGCTAAACAAAGCAATGCAGTCTCACAATGAAAATCGACTTAGCATTAAAACTTCTCTGCCCTTGAAACTCACATTCAAGGAAAACACATCTGGCCAGTGGCAGATAAAGATTAACTGTGGGCTGTTTTCAAATCATAGGCCCTTTGCTCACGAAACACATGTTCTTTGATGCACCTTCCTGCATTAAATTATATTCCTTGTGTAATACAGCACACTTTGAACGAGTTTTAAATTTATTGTTTTGAACATTTTTCCAGTAAGTAAAGAAACAAAATGCATGAACCAATAATGACAAAACTGCCCAATTCAGAACATTTCCATTATAAAAGTCTACTCAAACTTCTACAATCCATCAGTATCAGTAAATACGCACAATCTCTACAGAGATCTGTAACTAATGAAGAGGTTGCTGCTAGCAAGCAACTTTATATTTCATTGTTTCATCTACAAATAAAGTGCTTGTTGCCCTTGAGGAATAAATTGCCTATTTTACATTACAAAAATGATAAGCTAGTAATATTGCAATAGGGAATGGATGGCAAACTGATAACAGGTTCATAGTTACTTGGTATCTCCGCCAAAGAGGACATTCTCAGGACTGCAGTATCCACCCCCTTTAAAAGTACAGCACAGTACAGTATCAGCAATGCATCTACTTACTGTGGGAGTAGAACCCACAGCCTTCTGCATCGAAAGCAAGTACACTACCTGTTGTGCTATTAATGCAAGCAGACTGTACATAAGCGGCACTAAACTTCTCCTCCCCTGAAGCTCTCAGCTCCTTGTAAAATCCACTCGACACTCAACTGTATTTCTCAACTTTGCAGCACAAGAAATCTGGAAAAAGCCACAGTTTATGGGGTGGGGTGGGGGGGGGGGGCAACAGCTCAAAAACCAGGGCACATTTTAAACATTGCTTGTATAATCTTCGAAAGTTGCTAGAATAAAATGCTGTAGTGCCACCATGCATTTCACTGCCAAGTCTTGAAGCCAGGACCCTGTGCACAACAGTTGTCAAATCAGCTGTTTCTTGAAAGACAGGAAGACTGAAACTTAAATGGCTATCATTTAGTGAATTCAGTTCTCACCATAGCTCTTAACCTCTTAGCACAAAACACATGGACAAAGGCAGTAACGGGGGAATACAGCCCCCAAACCTATTCATTGAATTTAGTTCTCACAATAGCTCTCAACCTCTTGGCACAAAAAACCTGGATAAAGCCAATAATGGGGGATTACAACCCCAAAAATATGGGCAAATTTCAAATATTGATGTTATAAACTTAGAAAATTGCTAGAATAAAAGGTTTTGTGTTACCGTGTGCTTTCTGAAGAATATGAAGTCTGAAATTCATTATTTAGTGAATTCAAAATCCAGAAAAACAGATATGTAGAACAGAACAAAAATGAGGCAAAAATCTGATGTCGCACCTGCGAGCATGTTTTATATAATGTGTAACCCTACAAACAGTTAGTTCTAAATAAAAATGCACCAGCGGTCTTTACCAGTTCATCACCAGTCATATCCCCTGTCTCTCTTCTCTGGTCTCAATGGATCCTTGACTCCAAGCAACATTCAAACTTCCATATAAACCTTTGCTCAGCATATCCCTCTAGCAATTAAACTCACCTTGTGCGCTTCTCTTGAATCAACTTTTGGAATAGTGCACTGTCCCAAGTAATAGCCTTCAACTTTGATTTGCCCCGCTCTTAAAAAAACATACTTGATCAGCACCTGCTAAATGCTTAACAGGCTCTGTATTATGTGCTTCCAGCAACAAAACCCAGCTCCCCTAGCAATCATGGCAATGATACCAAATCATCCTCAGTTACTCTCCAACACCAGTACACATCAATCTGTCAGCTCAACAGTCAGGGAATGGTCTTATCGCATATAAAAGGAGGGTCTACTTTAGTTTAGCGAACGATGAGATGATCGAATGCTGTTAGTTCGAACACTAAATGTCAAACCGCAAAATAGCGAATGGCCGGAACAGCAAATTTTTTTCCCAGGGAAAGAAATCGCTAGGCTGGTCATCCAGGTTGTGCCGTTTTCTTCACTGTAGTGCGATCTCGGAGTTGGTATATTTAAGTAGGGGGGGTGTGGGGGGCACAGACCCCCACTTCATTTAGTGTTGTGTTTTTTTGGGAACGGCAATTCCCCCCCCCCTCCCCCTGTGAAAAAAATCGCTGTTCTGGTTGTTCGCTGTTTTGAGTTTTCGCACTTTAGGGATCAATATAACAATGTTCAATCATCTGATCGTTGTTATAGTCCCATAAAAGCAGTGGTACTATTTGTACAAAATGCTGACAGAACAAAAAGATTTACATTGGTATGCATTTTCTGAAAATATCTGTAATGTCTGGCACTAGTGGCAAAGTTCGAATAACAGTCCACAAACAACAAGAAACCAAAATGAAGATGGTGCAGCAGGGAATTCCACCATAAGCACTAAAAAGGTTTATTGTGAGTGCTTTTCACTTTACATCAATGAACTTCATCAGTCCAGTGGCAAAGTTAACCATCACTGTCCTATCAGAAATTTGAGGAGGGGGAGAGAGAAAAATTGGCCTAAAGTTAGAGATATCTTTAACAATATAAAATAGTTAAGGGAGACCCCCCCCCCCCCCCCCGCCCCAAACAACTTAAATCTACAGGAGCACAGGATTACACTTCCTTACTAAACTAAACATTGCAGATATAACTTTAAAAATAAACAATGCAAAGCAGAATGTCTATCCTGAGCAGTATTGACAATAACTTCCAATGTTGACAAGCACAGTACAAGTCACTATAATGGCATCGCTTTTATCTTCGGCCATCCCATGCCATTTCACTAATAACCTGTACCTGAAAGACTAAAACTACAGCAACATGCGAACACATGTTACCATCTAACACAGTAATGTCAACGCAGTCTGCATCATGCACTCCCACTCTATTGGTAAGTATAATGAGGGCTGTTGTATTTCCCAAACAGCCTGTGGTTGCCTACTTCAGGCAGTGTAGCCAATGGCATAGATTGAACGACAAGAAGTTCCCACATAAGAAGGAAGAGCTCTTCGATAAGCTAATCAGACCATGGCATTGGGACTCTACATTTCATTGTAACATGAAGCATAATTTTTTTGTGTGGTAGTGTCTCACTAAATTAAGTTTAACATTATATTTCATGTCAGATATGTTACACTACCGTAGAATGAGCTGCCATCTGAAAACACACAAGGTTTTAGCATTACTTGACACCCATCTCCTGGTTTGCAGGACAGTCCCTATTTAAACAGTTGTGTTCCCCCATTTTGTCATGCTTTGTTCAGATGTCTTGCAGTAAGAGGTTGAGAGGTATGGGGAGTAATCAGAACTGAATTCAAGTCCGAAGAGCTGTGGTTTTAGAACAAGAAATATTTTGCAGCTTTCCTCTTTTGCATAAAAAAAGATTCTGTAGTGAAACTACATTAAAACACTAAACAATATTACACAACATCAGTATTTTATTTTGCTGAGAAGATGGAACTTTTTTTTTTTTTTTGTGAGGTTGGACCGTTTTCACATCTACAAAACTAATAGCATTATAACCACTCAATCCAAGGAGTTAAATTTTGGTTGTGACATAAGCTATTAACAAGGCACATGTGTGTCTCAGAGGATCCCAGTGCCCTGGAATAAGCTCCCCATCCATGTGAAGCAAAGGCCATCCCTAACCCTATTTAAGCATAACCTTGACCAATGGATGGAAAATTGGAAATTTACCCTAGGTATGACTCTGACAGACTGTGGCCAAACTAACACTACCTCCCCCAATCTCTAGAAACATTCTAACTAACATACCCCCTTCTAATAAACGCCCATGATAAACAGGGACACAATTGGGTTGGATTATATGGCTAAGCTTATAAAGGCCCTGGCAGTCGTTCACCTAGTATACAACTATATAAGCTTTAAAGTTATAAACAGAAGTTACTTAATGCAGTTCAGCAAAAGCAGCAGGGCAAAACTGGGAGCAATAATTTCAAAATATGCTGCTATAAGTACTATCCTAGCAAATACCACTCACCTGTAGCTGCTGTGACTTTCTGGTTTAAGTCCAACTTATCCCAGTCCATGCCTTGCAAGTGAGCACTACAAAATCACACCCTATTAAAAAAAAATGTTTTGCAACCAGTTTTAATCACAGATTGCAAAACATTTCTATTAGTTGAAATGTTCTGTAACATCAGCTCTAACATCAGAACGAGTTAAACCTTATGCATTTTAACTCCTGCATCTTTTTGTTTAAAATATGTAACAGCTATGGGGAAGGGTTACACAAAAGAACCTGTTAATATAATTCAGAGACGCTCTTCTTACTTTCGAGACACCAGATAAATTAAAACCAAAATTAAGACTTGCAAGGAGTGTCCAAATAGAGGTCGGAAACCAGGATTCCTTCTTAAAAGGATCTTTTATTGAAAATCACAAAATAACGCCAAACCAATCTGTACGTTTTTGACAAAGGCAAGTCTTCATCAGAAAGTGATCTTAAACAACAAACAGAACATTTAAATAGCCATTCAATTTCATGATGCAATTAATTGATCCAATTACAGTCTAACCAATAAAAATCTCTGGTACTAAAATGTATATTCAAACTTCTTTAACAGTGCTATTTACATAAAAGTTTTTAAGTACACTGAATGAAAATTTTAAAATACACAACATAATTATTCAAAATACATATAAATTAGTTAAAAATTATATCTTCCCATTATATATATAAAGTTACTATAGCAGTGGTTTAAAAATTATTTAAAAAATCTAGCCCTAATTCCATATTTCCATAGCCACCTTGTGGCTAAAACCTAAAATCACAATTAGGCAGCCCTTAAATTAAGAACCGAGGAAATGGAAATCATGTCATTCAAACCAGGTAACCTAGTGGAATCCAAAATAATCTGCCAGTGCAACTCTCTATATTCGAGTTTGGCTTCCCACATGCCACCTCTTATTTCCTTTGGAATAATTTCTAAGACAAAGAAAAGAAATGTAGCCTGGGAACAAATCAAAGTATGTCTAAAAAGGGCATTTTTGCTATTTTGTTTCTTTATTTCATACAAATGCTCATATATACGTTTTTTTAACTTTCTCTCGGTTTTTCCAACGTAGTAAGAACTGCACAGTTTACATATAGCAATGTAAACCACACCATAAGTATTACAGTTGGAGAAACTGTCACTAGTAATCTCCTTGTCTCTTGCTGTAATGTAAATGCTGGTTTTATTAGCTATATAGGGGCACTGTGAGCAGAATCCACATTTAAAAGTAGCCGCTCTTTTTAAAGATGCACTAGCCTTATTCTGTATACCAAACTCAAATAATAGTTTAAAATTTAAGTCTTTCCGATAAGTAAACTTCAAAGATTTATTTTTGAATACATTTAGATCGGAAATTTCCACAAACCTGTTCCATTCATTAAAAATAACTTCCTTAATTGCAGCTGCATCCCCTGAATAATCTAAAATAAATGCATCATCCCACTTCTTAACCTCATTCATGTGGGTATTTGTATCTCCTGCAGCTTGAATGGTTTGTCCTAAAATAGGGGCAAATCTATCTTTTCTTCCCTGGGCCACTAAATCAAACATCTCCTGTAATAACATATCGGGGTAACCACGTCTGTTAAACATTTCTAAAACGTTACCACTTTCGATGATGAAGTCATGGTCGTCTGAAGTCATTCTACTAACTCTTACTTAACTGTCCCTTAACCAGATTCTTCTTCTGGAAAAAGGGGTGGCTACTCTTGAAATGTAAGTAAGAGTTGGAGAATGTTTCCTTACGGTAAATACAAGAAGAAAAGCCATCAGCTTTTTTGGAAATGAAAACATCCAAATAAATGAGGGTTTCTGAATTATAACTATAAGAGTGAAATCTAAAAAGGTGGTGGAACTTTTTAAATCTAAAAATCCAATAAATCTTTGATGTGTATCTGTCCAAAATATGACTATATCATCCAGGAACCTATTATATAAAGACCAGCACCCAACAAAAGGACTGTTTAATACGTATAATTCTTCCCATCTAGACAAAATTATGTTCGCGTATGTGGGTGCACATTTAGCCCCCATTGCAACTTCCCTCTTTTGCTTAAAAAATTCTCCTTGGAAAAACATATAATTGTTGGTGAGAATTGTGTCCATGAAGGTTAAACAGTTCCTAAAGTCGTCCCCTGAAAACGATTTGTTATCCCTCATACTATCCTCTAGCCACTGAAGCCCAACATCATGAGGAATGGATCCAAACAAATCTACCACGTCTAAAGTAACAAAGGACAATTCTGAGGAAAATAAATGGGATTTTCTTAGGTGTGTTCAACCTCAAGAGTCCTTTAGTACAGTTGGATCCTCATAAGAAAGCTTTTTTAGTTTATCATCCACAAATTTGGCCAGTGAAGTAGTAGCAGAACCTTCGGAGGCCACACTAACTCTGAGAGGAGGGTCCACTTGGTCCTTATGGACCTTAGGTATCCCGAAAACTGAAGGGACCCTGGGATGTAAGTTAATCAAGAAATTGTAGGTATCCTTATCAATAGAACCCTCCAATAATAAATCATACAATAACAACTTGATTTTAGAATGTGCCAAATTGACCTCGTTGACAGAGGCCCGTGAGTATTTGGAGGCATCACAAAGTAAATCCTTCATTTTGGATTCATAGGTTATGAAATCCATCAGTACTGTACCTATACCTTTATCGGGCTGCATAATTCTGACATTCCTGTTATTTCTTAGTTCGTTTAACACTGCTTTTTCACCCACTGACAAATTAGGAAAAATCCTGTGCTGGCTTACTACTTTCCTAATTTCCCTTTCTAGAATTATATCCAAGTTTTTCAATTGTGGATGTAAAGGTGGATTCATAGTGCTTCTTTTCCTCAGAGAACCAGTACCCTCTATTTCAATTTTGTTTTCCTGAAATAATAAAGCAAAATTTATTTTTCTTAAAAATAACTTTAAATCTACAATTAATCTGGGTAAACTGGCCTTTCTAATGGGAATAAATTTAAAACCCTTTGATAATAAATGAAAATGTTCCACTTTTACTTCTATATCACTGTAGTTGAAAATCTTGTAGTCATTCAATGTATAAATATGACCTTGTTTTGTTACTGGAGTGTTCATATCTAAATGAACATTCAATGATAATTCCGTCTGTAATTGTTCTTGTACTGTGGATAACGGACAGGATTCTGGTTGTGAATCCTGTCTGATCTCCGTAAAGGGGCAGGTACGTCCATTTCAAACATTTCAGGTTGATCAAAAAACATATCCTGCCCCTCTAGATCTACATTCTGTCTAGGAGAACCTACAGGTCCATTGTCAGTATGGTAAAAGGCTGCAGTAGCAAAAGAATAAGATGTTTTAAGTTTAGGATAAGCCTTACCATACTTATAATCCCTTACATCCCTCTCTAATTTAGCCTGCTTCCTTTTCATGTTAGTCTTACGTTTTGACTCCACATCAGAAAAAATGTCATTATATAATTTCTTTTCAGATTCCACCTTAAAAAGCAGGTCATTAATAATGTTTGCATTAATTCGCTCTATCTTGTCCAATAAAATTGTTCTAACTCTTTCGTTTTCTTTAATTATAGAACCCACAACATCAAAGCCACACTTATCATAAATCTTAATTAATTCTGAATGAAATTCAGAACCTTCAATAACGTTGTTCGGAAACTTAACTATACGAAGGCCCTTAGGTACAATTTGTTTGTTTAAACATTCCCAAAGGAATGAACAATCACAACCAAGATGCTTGTATTTCTCTACCAAAAAATATAATTCGTCTGTATTCTCCCTGTAAGTATTGGTTCTCCCCTCATGATGTCCAATACTAACAGGAGATTCTGATAACAAATAATCTTTCTCTAAAAAAGTTTTGAAATGAAATCTGCCATTTGCAGATGAAGAAAAGTCACCTTGACAATCTGGTGTAACAGCGGACTGTCTGTTGTTTGGTGGCGCAGCACCATCTCCTCTATGGGTAGAAACTGTTGAACGCAAAAGACAGGGAAATTCTGAAAAATCATCATTGTTTGAAAGTAAATTGTCATTGGAACTATTGCCACCATTAGTTCCTCTCGCAGGATTACACATCTGCTTGGAGGATTTAGATAATTTATTAGCATAAGTTTGTGATAAACTACCACTGTTTAACGCTGAGGCCAAAGTAACTATAGAAGAACAGGCTGGCGTCAAAAGTTCAACCAGCTGAGAAAGCTGGCCAATAACCTTACGAAGTTCACCCTTCTCATGTGAACGTGAAATATCAAGAGTGGTTTCACCCTCTGGACTCTCCGCCATCGCACAAAACCAAAACCAAACCAAAGGATGGAAGCAAGTCAAACGGCAACCAAAACCAAAATTAAGACTTGTAAGGAGTGTCCAAATAGAGGTCGGAAACCAGGATTCCTTCTTAAAAGGATCTTTTATTGAAAATCACAAAATAACGCCAAACCAATCTGTACGTTTTCGACAAAGGCAAGTCTTCATCAGAAAGTGATCTTAAACAACAAACAGAACATTTAAATAGCCATTCAATTTCATGATGCAATTAATTGATCCAATTACAGTCTGACCAATAAAAATCTCTGGTACTAAAAATGTATATTCAAACTTCTTTGACAGTGCTATTTACGTAAAAGTTTATAAGTACACTGAATGAAAATTTTCAAATACACAACATAATTATTCAAAATACATATACATTAGTTAAAAATTATATCTTCCCGTTGTATATATAAAGTTACTATAGCAGTTGTTTAAAAATTATTTAAAAAATCTAGCCCTAATTCCATATTTCCATAGCCACCTTGTGGCTAAAACCTAAAATCACAGTTAGGCAGCCCTTAATTTAAGAACTGAGGAAATGGAAATAATGTCATTCAAACCAGGTAATTTAGTGGAATCCAAAATAATCTGCCAGTACAACTCTATATTCGAGTTTGGCTTCCCACATGCCACCTCTTATTTCCTTTGGAATAATTTCTAAGACAAAGAAAAGAAATGTAGCCTGGGAACAAATCAGAGTATGTCTAAAAAGGGCATTTTTGCTATTTTGTTTCTTTATTTCATACAAATGCTCATATATACGTTTTTTTAACTTTCTCTCGGTTTTTCCAACGTAGTAAGAACTGCACAGTTTACATATAGCAATGTAAACCACACCATAAGTATTACAGTTGGAGAAACTGTCACTAGTAATCTCCTTGTCTCTTGCTGTAATGTAAATGCTGGTTTTATTAGCTATATAGGGGCACTGTGAGCAGGATCCACATTTAAAAGTACCCGCTCTTTTTAAAGATGCACTAGCCTTATTCTGTATACCAAACTCAAATAATTGTTTAAAATTTAAGTCTTTCCGATAAGTAAACTTCAAAGATTTATTTTTGAATGCATTTAGATCGGAAATTTCCACAAACCTGTTCCATTCATTAAAAGTAACTTCCTTAATTGCAGCTGCATCCCCTGAATAATCTAAAATAAATGCATCATCCCACTTCTTAACCTCATTCATGTGGGTATTTGTATCTCCTGCAGCTTGAATGGTTTGTCCTAAAATAGGGGCAAATCTATCTTTTCTTCCCTGGGCCACTAAATCAAACATCTCCTGTAATAACATATCGGGGTAACCACGTCTGTTAAACATTTCTAAAACGTTACCACTTTCGATGATGAAGTCATGGTTGTCTGAAGTCCAGATAACCAGAACACCAGATAAATTAGCATTTACACTGATTGTCTTTTAACGTTTCATTGTGACTGAGTGCAAGAACCCATAATGAAAATTCACCAATCAATGTCCGGTTACTTCCCCAAATACTGATTAGTGCCCCGCGTCAAGAAAGAGTTGCACGCTCTCTGGAACTTGACATTTCCTGGGGAAAATACACCCGTGCATCAATAATTTATCTCCAAATAGCGGTATTCTAAATATGTAAAATATTAAATGCAAACTAAATTCCTCAACATCCAAAAAGGCCCAAGACAAAAAGCTCAAACTGTAAACATTTTTTGCAACAGGCCAAGCCCCCCTTTACCCTTCACCCGCACATGTATACTCCTGGAAGTTATATATTCTAAATCAGATGATACTAGAGTATGAATAAGGGATAAAGCTCTAAAATAATGGAATCCCTGGTGGTGCACACATCCAAACCATGCCGGCAATAATTTTCTACACAAAACAGCCATTGTTGTCTTGATTCTTGATATTTTTTAATCTGGCACTTGAAACTCAATGAACGCGAGCTCCAGGACCTGTAAATAGACCATGTAAGTATATCAATGATTTTCCTTTTTATTAATGGATTGTATTGCTCAAATGGTTCTTAAAACTGACAACTTCCTAAACTACTTGCAAAAGTCCTCTCTAACTTGTTTGCTGAGACTGGCTGGTACTGATATTCATTTGACATTTACTAGAAAAGTAAAAAGTACACTATTATGTCACAGATGTACACCCAAGTAGTAGTCGTCTGACTCGAATAGACAGTGGGAATAACTGCTACGGTTTGTCTCTACTACCAGACTAGCAGTCCTCATTGTCAAGTAAGTACTGCTCAAAATGCTGTTGGCTCTAAAAAAAATGCAGAAATGAAAGAACCTGTTAATATAATTGAGACGCTCTTACTTTTGTGACCCGAGATAAATTAGCATTTACACTGATATGCCTTTTACTGTTTCTCTGACTGAGTACAAGAACCCATAATGAAAATTCGCCACCCAACGTCCGGTTACTTCCCCAAGTACTGATTATTGCCCCGCATCAAGAAAGAGTCGTGCGCTAACCGGAACTTGTCATATCTTGGGAAAAATACACACGTGCTTCAATAATTTATCTCCCTAGATCTAAATGCAAAGTACATGTACAGTATTTGAACACTATTCATGCTTTTTTCTGGGCTTTGCTGAGATGCCTGTAAAAGAGTAACAAAATGTCTTCTTTGTATGATGGTAAAAAGCTTGTTGGATCACCCAGCGGCCTTCGGATGGTCCCAAGAATGAAGAATTTATAGCCCTTTCTCCTTGGATGAACCTCAGTAGGTAACAGATAAGGAGGTTAATAATGTGGGGGTAGAGATTTTCTCCTCCATAAACCTTTTGCAACTTAAGGGATGCTTATACTCCTATTGTGGCTAGGCTGTTTCTGCTATGGGACTCCCTAGAAAAAAAAACTGACTCTGACACTGGTAAAAAGCATCTTACCTGAATTATCAACAAAAGCACTTCCTGGAACGAGCATTAAACCGATGAAAGTCCTGAGAAGAAAGGCCAAAACCAGTGTTGCTTCTTCAATAGCGATCTGTGCAAGCCTTGCCCAGAATAAATAAAGGGATCCAGTAGCAGGCAAAATCTGCAAATAGTATAAAGAAAGGAAATATCTGCTGCTGAAAACAAGAGAAATGTATGCCGGGGGGGTGGAGATGTTATACAGGTGGTGGCTTAGATTGCAGTAATCCATTTGGCTGCCACCACTTGCTTTATCAAACACTTAGCCAATTTTTTCAAACAAGTTTAATGTGAGCAGCATGTAAATACATACTGAGTCATAACTATAAAATGTGAATAAGTTCAGTTACAATTTCAGTGTGTTTTAAAGTGAGCACAGCAAAAAATCGACATTAAAGTTTCTTGTGCCTGTGGAAGGCACTCAGGGGGTAAGAGCCTGAAATTCCTCTCGTCTCGTAGTGCGCGCTGATGTAAGCACAGAGGTGCCATGAAGACGGTACTCAGAGGTAATGAGTTAAAGTTTCTTACCTGGAAAACAGCCCTACTACTGGCCATTCACTTCAGCCAGGAGGATCTCAGAATTACAAGTCATAATGGCAGTGGAGCCTTTGATTATCTTCCATAAAGATAGGGTCTCCCTCCAAACTAATCCCTCCTTCATGCCTAAGATGATTACCAATTTGTCTTGGAATCAGATCGTTCATCTACTGATCTTCTTTCCCAACCCCCAAAACAGGGGGGAAAGATTACTGCACTCGCTGGATTACATAGGATGCTATGCTTCTATCTGGACAGAACAAAAGCTTTGAGGAAAACAGACCAGCTGTTTATTACCTTTCCCCTGGCTCGGAAGGAAAACCAGCTTCGAAACTGATGATTTTCAAGGGGATTTCCCAATGCATCTCTTTCTGTTATAGCCGTCATGGCAACATGCCCCCTGATTTGATTGGGTCACATTCTACTGGGGCCTCAGCTAGTTCTACAGATTTCCCTAAAGGGGTTCCCACTAAGGGCATCCTGGACCCAGCCACCTGGTGTTTTGTGCATACCTTCACCAAGTATCACCACCTGGCATCCTTTTCCAAGTCCAGAGCAGGGTTTGCATCTGCAGTCCTGCAGGGAATCCTTTCCTTGTCTTAATCTCCTTCCACACATACTAAAGCTTTGGGAATCTTCCCAACAGTGAGGACTGAAACAGTGAAGCACTAAGAACGTAGTATAGTTGTGTACACTTATAAATGTAGATGTTAGAGTATATTCACTTTTGCAGTCGTCTTTCCCTCTCTCCTACCCCCTTGGCCTACAAGGTAGGCTACTAGAATCAACAAGGACTCTACCTCCCTACCCTGATTTGGGTCCACACTTTCTTGGTCCACCTAAGGTATACTTGGCTGCTCCTAGGAGGTCAAGAAAATACTGAAATGATGACGCAGGCTGACTTCCTTTATACCCGAGTGTACTGATATTGGTGGGGGGCATTCACCAGCCTGGGAGGCGAAAACAATTTGCCCAGCACCCATTTTAAAAACGCAGCACATTTACAGGATGTAGACTCCCCATGACTTTCACATTGACAGTCTTTCATTTTTACTGCCATTCACACTGTCAGGCTGTCCTTGTATCTGCAGTGAATCTTTTGTTTAATGTAGAAGGAAGAAATCTCTAAGCCTAAATCCACCAAAACCTATGTAGAGCACCTGCAGTTAACATATACTCAGACAGGGCTGGCTTTACTAATTCAGCCTTGTGCTTCCATATGATGTCGCAGACTGCAGTCATATCAGGAGCTCGCCCCTTATGAGCATGCCACTGGATCTCTGTCGAGCTTTCTGGTCATACTGCCTCTAGTTAGCAACTTCTGGACTTTTGTTTTGTATTGTGTATGTTGACTGCATATATGACACCACCTTGCAACGTGTAGCTCTAAAAGACTGTAAATGAAAGACCTTTACTTTTTTCCTTGTCTTTATTATGAGGCCATCTTTGTTTGGGAGGTATCCATAGATGTAAAAAAAAAAAATGCCTCGTACTGCTCTGAGTATTTTCACCCTTTGTCAAAGATTCTTTCAAATGCCTCCTTGGGGCATAAAAGTGTATTTATCATAGGAGTAATTGTTACAATAAAATTATCTGAGATTTTATGATCAGATTTTCAACAATCGTTTGGTATAATTTTGCCATTTAAAACTGAATATGTAGATTAAATGATCTTCATACGGATTATTGCTGCAGTAGCCTAGGCTATATATGAGTTATATCCAGCCAGCTTACAAAGCTACAGGGCACCTTCCAAGCACCCAAACCATTACTTAGTTTGAGATGATTAAAAGTCAGGTTTGGATGCTAAGCCCCTTCAAGCTTTCTTGGCTTAATGAGAGGACTCTTGTGTGGACTTTTGAAGATTGATTGTGGGCTAATGCTGTTCCATTGCTGAGCAGATAATTTCCCTTCAGGGATGGTAAAAAAGAAAAGAAACTTCCACTTTACTTTTTATGACAAAAAGCTTCCTTTTTTTCTGTGAAACTTAAGCTAGGAAATGTTACCTTATCCATCTCCCTATATCCTTTCCATAATCTAAACGTGAGAGAGAAGGGGATGCATCATACTCTAAATGCCCAGAAACAACTTTGTACCATCTTGGCAGAATATCTTTCATAACTTCTGAGCAGGTGGTCATTTCTTGTGAAGGTAAAGGAAAAAAATGATATTACCCGTGTCAAAACAGACTATTCAAAATTATCTCATGCTATTACCTTTTATTAACCCACCATAACGAAACTGTTACAGGCAAAGTCAAGGCTCATGCTACCAGAATTTTGGCTTCTTTTTTGGAAAGGATTGAATTCTAGAAGCAGCAGCTTGCTAGAAGCTAGAACAGGCTTTGCTAGGACCCATTCATCAGAGGCACCTGGACCCATCATGTTATGCAATGGTAATCTACTCGTATGGCTTAGTCTACTGCACCAGTGAACCATATGAAGAACATAGTACAGTTACATAAGTAAACTTGTTTGTTACAACAGTTGATTTTGGAACATTCACTGCTTTAAAGCCGCTCTCTCCCTCCATCCCCTTATTTTTGTATGTTTTTTTTATGCCAGTGTGTGGACATTTAGTATTATATTCATAGCATTGTCCCCACAGGGCTTTAGCACCCCCCCTCTCTGTTGGCATGAAGGTTGTGAAGGGCTGACTAATGGTTTGGGCGCATAGAAAGTACCCTTAAGCTTTGTAAGATGGGCAGCTGTTATATCCTTAGCTGGAAAAACCCATATAAGTTGGTCTACTGCTGCATTGATCATCTGGAAAGTTTACATGCAAAAGTGTTCTTGGTGAGGTGTGTTTGGCTAGATTTGTGTTTTAGGAAAATCACTTCTGGTCATAGTGTTTTCATTGGTCTAACCATCTTATTCAGATTTTGAAGTGTTTACTGTAGAGGGTGCTACTAAGAGCGCAGCAGAAATGTGGGTCATGTAATGTTTTTTCAGAATGAGTCTATTAGTATGATTGGGATACTTTTCAGACATGGTTGTGATGTAAGCCCTATTAAAAGGTGTGTAATGCTGACTGAGTTTATGTAAAAAGAAAACGTATAATTTTTGTAAGAAAAAATATGTTGCTAGGAAAACTATAGATGTGAAGTTGTTCAATCTCGCCGTTTGATCTTACACTTTGGTTCGAGTTGGCCGCTTTCCAAGCTCTCAATCTCTGAGAAGCTCGAGACACAGTCCCTATCCCATGATGCTCTGCTGCCAAACCCTAAATCTAGTTTGCCGCTGCAACAGATCCCGCGCTCTTCGCAAGAAGCTCGGGCCAGTACCCTTTTTTCTTGGCTTGACAGAAAATTTTCTATAGATATATATATATATATATATATATATATATATATATATGTGTGTGTGTGTGTGTGTGTGTGTGTGTGTGTGTGTGTGTAGTTGTCTAAATGTTACTTGTTTGTGTTTTTTGAGCTCCTAGGCCTTTGGCCGTTTCTTTACTTGAGTTTTTGACAGGGCTCTGTCAGTGATCTGAACCTTAGCAATTGTGCTGTTTGCTCATTTTTTTAAGACATGTCAGAAAAACAGATCAGGGTTCAAGTGGTGTGGCTGTGGACAGAAGATGTCCATCACCGACCACCACAACTCATGTGTTTATTGTTTAGGGCTTCTACACCTACAAGAGGACTATTCCATCTGTCACTCTTTTAGTGGCAGAGATGTTCATCGTGTTACACTGCTGCAGTCATTACACTTGGGTATTCCTGCCGTCAGGCGGTTCCCCAGTCGGCCTGAGTTCCAAAGTCTTGGTCCGGCGTTTGTTGTTGTCGCCTCCTCCCTGACGTCAGTGAGACAGGGGTATATAAAATGCAGCCGACACCATTTTCTTCAGTCTTTCTTGCCGTGCGGTGCCCAAAGCAGAAGCAGTTCACAAGTGCCAGTTGGCTGACTCCTGGAACCAAAGTCTTCTACAAAGCTAAGTACCCCACTGGGGAAAGTTTTTCTTGCCTCAGACTGATGTCAGTAAAAGTTAATAACTGTATTTCTTGTGGGAAGCAAATACCTCATAAGGATTTCCACTCCTATTGTATTCCATGCCTAGGCCCAGACCACAACGTCACTGGTTGTCTGTTTTGTGCTAGGTTTAACAAATGCACTATTAAACGTCGGTTTGATTTTGCCCGACATTATTTTGGTAGAAAATTCAATTACACCATGCCGTCAACTTCCGATGACCGGATTACATAAAAAGCGCAAAGACAAGGACAGGCAGCTGAGGCCCAAAACTGACGACGAGGCCTCTTCTAGGCCATTCGCCGGTTCTCCAGTTTTCAGCGAGGCGCCTGTGCAGCCCCTGATGACTGCATCCACAGACCGCCTCCGACTCCCACGTGGAGCTGGCTGGGCCTTCAGATGCTCTGTTTTCAGCCTACCGAAACTAACCCTTCTGAGGGAACAGAAGTAGCTGAGCAATCCACAGCTTCAGAGGGTGTCTTCAGACCTACCCAGTTAAACATTAAACCCTCTGCTAAGTATAAGACCCCATTAAAAACAAAGAAACTGATACAGTATTCTCCAGGACAGGCTTCCATGCCTAAGAAACAAATGCTCAAAATGGCCGAAGACCTAATCACACTGATCAGGGGGTCCCACCCCCCTCCTGATAAAAGGCTCAGACAGGATGCAGATTATGAATCTTCCGACCAGGTGTCCATTTCTTCAGATTCATCCTCAGACCTAGGATATTCCTTACTCCCATATGAGGATTGGGATGCTGAGGAATCTATTCCATCAGCCTCTCCACCTGAGGACTACTCCTTTGGGGAGACCTTACATACCATGAGGGAGCATTTCCATTGGGAAGGCCAGGATTACTCAGAATCCAAGAAAAGGCTCTGAGACTTCCTTTTGTTGCCTCAACACAGACCCCTTGCTATTCTGCCAGTGTTAGATATTGTGGATGATGTGTACACTGAATCCAGCTTAAACCCTGACTCCTTACCTCCAGCCCCAGTTAAACCTGATAGATATTAGGGTCCCTGACTCTCACAAATTTCTGTATAAAAGCCCTGTTGCTGACCCTGAAACTATTTCTCAGGGACCCAAAGGGATTAAGGCCTCATCAGCAAAAAACCCGGTTCCCTCTGACAGAGATTCCAGAGCATTAGACAGATGGGGAAATAAAGTATATACATCTGCAACTTTAGCAATGAGAGCCTTAAATTGCCAGTTTCACATGCTAAAATATAAGCAATTTTTGATGTCTCAGTTGAAACAAAAGATGCTTACAGATTCAGATCCTCCTAATTTTAAAGAAATGCAGGATTTATTGCATGCAGCTGAACAAGTGGGAAAACATACTTTGCAATGTGGGTTTGATTCCTTAGTGGCCTCCTGTAGAGCAGCAATTACAGGCTCTGTCAGAAGGCATGCTTGGTTAAAGGAATATACATTACCAGATCATGTTAAGGCAAAATTATTGGACGCACCTTTGCAGCGGGATGTGTTGTTTTGGAGTTAAGGCAGAGGAGGTATTAAAGAATATGGAGGATAAGGCAAAATCCATGCAAACGGTGATGGATTTCTTATAGGTTCAGCCTCCTCGTTTTAGCAGAAATTGGCCAACAAAGAATTGGTCCTTTCCAATCACAGACAGACCTCAGAGGCAGATACAGACGTCCAAGAGGTGTAGAGGTCAAGCACAAGGTCTTTACAGGCCTCGACAATGTAGTACACCAGGCCAGAAAGAAGGGGAAGACAGGCCACAACCTTATAAAAAGCAGCCTCAATGACTTCCCACTACAGCTGCCAAACAGTTCTCTCTTGGCAGCCCCCTTAGGAGGAAAACTGGCACTTTTCTTTCACAATTGGCTTTGCATCACCAAAGACAAATGGGTTCTCAACATTATATCTCAAGGTTACAGGTTCCAATTTTCACTTTGCCAAGGTTAAAATGAGTGCCAAATCTGCCACCAAATCAATGCGCATAGGCTCAAAAACAAATTACAGCACTCATGAACATGAGAGCTATTCAAAAGGTACCACCACAGGAGCAAGGACAAGGATTTTATTCAAGACTCTTTCTGGTTCCCAGAAAGGACAAAGCCTGGAGACCCATTCTGGATCTTTCTTCTTTAAACACTTACCTGGATGTTCCGAAATTCAAAATGTTGACACTACAGCAGCTTCTTCCCATGCTGGGCAAGAAAGCTTGGCTCGTGACCTTGGACCTCAAGGAGGCATTACCTGCATGTCCCTATCAGACAAAACTGCAGAAGATACCTCAGATTTCTATCTGGTTCAATGCACTATCAATTCTCTGCACTGCCCTTTGGCTCATCTACTGCGCCCAGGGTCTTCACAAAGTGCCTGACACCAGTAATTGCCTTTTGCAGACAAAAAGGAATTCAAATTTATCCATACCTGGACGACTGCCTGATTCAAGCAGAGAGCAAGGGCATTCTTCTAAAGCATCTGGCATTCGTAAAAAAGTTAAGTTGCCTGGAGTACACAGTAAACATAAAATCAAAACTAGTGCCCTCACAACAGATAATATTCCTGGGTGCCAGCTTGAACACAACTGCCCAGATGGCTTATCTCATGCCAGACAAGCAAGGACAGCTGACTCAATACTTTCAATTGATGGCAACAAAGACCCAACTCCCTGCAAGAAAAATTCTGCAGGCCTTGGGCTACATGGCATCTTGCATACTACTAATTCCATATGCCAGACTGCATATGAGGAAACTACAATGGTACCTAAAGAGTGTATGGTCTCAACACTGTCAAAGTTTGGAAACAGTTATACCACTAATACCTTGCCTTCAACAGGAGTTTCGATGGTGGGCTCAAGCTTGTCACCTCAACAAGGGACAGCCTTTTACTCATCCCACAGCCAGGCAAACACTGACAACAGATGCATTGGATTATTCCTGGGGAGCACACATGGCAGGAAAATGTATTCAGAGCGAGTGGCCCACAGAGCAAAGGCATCTTCACATCAATCAAAAAGAGATGCTAGCTGTACAAAATGCACTTTTAGCTTTCAAGGACCTGCTGCATCCAGGACAACTACTACTAAAGACCGACAACACCACAGTTATGTGGTACATAAGCAAGGGGGCACGTATTCCTACCCCCTCTGCAGACAAGCCATGACCTTGTGGAACACAGCTCTAGACTACCAAGTTCATCTGCAAGCACAATTCCTGCCAGGAAAGAAAAACACACTGGCAGACGACCTAAGCAGAAACATCATGGATCCCCACGAATGGGAATTAAATCCACAAGTATTCAGAATGATAACACAGAAATGGTGGAGCCTGGACATAGATCTGTTTGCATCCCCAAAGAACTGCCAGCTACAGAAATTCTGCACAAGGAGTTTACCATCCACAAGCATGGAAAATGGATGCTCTCTCATTCAGCTGGAAAAACCTACAAGTATATGTTTTCCCTCCTTTACCTCTCCTTCCAAAGGTACTCATAAAAGCCCGGCAAGAAGAGCCAAGGATTATCCTGATTGCACCAGACTGGCCACGCCAGCACTGGTACCCAATCTTAAAGAACTTAGCACAAGAACCACCCTGGATTTTGCCTCAAATCCCACATTTGCTGACACGGCACAACAATCACATACTGAAAAACCTACAAGTATATGTTTTCCCTCCTTTACCTCTCCTTCCAAAGGTACTCATAAAAGCCCGGCAAGAAGAGCCAAGGATTATCCTGATTGCACCAGACTGGCCACGCCAGCACTGGTACCCAATCTTAAAGAACTTAGCACAAGAACCACCCTGGATTTTGCCTCAAATCCCACATTTGCTGACACGGCACAACAATCATACTTCACAGCCAGCTAAAGACCTTAAACCTAGCTGCATGGAAAATGCCTTGGTCAAGTAAGCAATGCCTCTCTCCAAAGCTGTTATGGATGTCATTCTGGAGGCCAGAAGGCCTAGCACCAGGAAAGCCTACTCGGATAAATGGAAGAGATTCTGTTCCTGGAACCAGGCGCACAGCCTTGACCCTCTTGTCCCAAACATTCCTCGGATCCACGCCTCAGCCATTTCTGCTCATTACAACACGGATCAACCAAATGTTTTCTAATCCTTTGCTCAAACAGTACTTCAGAGGGGCTAAAAACATAAGACCGCCCCGTAGAGCACCTACCCCAACTTGGGACCTCAACTTTGTTTTGGGAAAATTTACTTTACCTCCATTTGAGCCAGCTAACACAGCAGAATTAAAATAGATATCTTGGAAAACTGCTTTGCTACTGGCAATAACATCAGCACGAGAATTACAGGCACTAATGGCAGTGGAACCTTTCCTCATTTAACACCAGGACAGGGTGTCTTTAAGAACTAGCCCTACGTTTATGCCAAAGGTGGTATCAAGTGTGGCTCTAAACCAAACTATTCATTTGCCAACTTTCTATCCAAAACCACAGAACAAGGGGGAGAAACTACTACATTCTTTGGACATTCGCAGGCAGTTACACTTCTACTTGAACAAAACCAAAGCTTTCAGAAAATCCGAGCAATTATTGGTAGCATATGCTGCAGGAGCACAGGGCAAAGCCATTTCAAAACAGACTATTTCAAAATGGATAGGACATTGCATACGTTTCTGCTATTCTCACCATGGGAAACCTTTACCTAGCAGCATTAGATCTCACTCCACCAGGGCAACAGCCACTTCAACTGCCTACCTCAGAGGAGTACCTACCAAGGATATTTTGGAAGCAGCAACATGGAGTTCTATGCATACCTTCACCAAGCATTACCATTTGCCTTTATACTCCAAATCCAGAGCTGGCTTTCGCCACTGCTGTGCTGCAGAGCCTTATAACCACCCCTAATGCCTTCTAGAACCAGCCTCCCTACCTCAGCTTTGGGATTCCACCCAAGTGTATTGACTGCAGCAGTGTAACACTATGAATATAGTACAGTTTTGTACCTACCATAAATGTAGATGTTCGAGTGTAAACACTGCTGCAGTCAAGGTTACCCTCCCTCCTTCCCCTCTTACTTGCTGGTACGTACCTATGCCTTCTACCCTTTACTACCTATGGGGAGTATTTGCTGGTAACTGAAAGTTGTTTGCTTTTCTTATGTATATTTTATTAGCAATTTGAATTGCCTACCTATATGGGGGCACTTGACATCTGGGGCAAGAAAAACTGAAGAAAATGGCATCGGCTGCATCTTACATATCCCTGTCACACTGGCGTCAGGGAGGAGACGACAGCAACCGACGCCGGACCAAGACTTTGGAACTCAGGCCGACTGGGGAACTGCCTGACGGCAGGATAACCCAAGTGTAATGACTGCAGCAGTGTTTACACTGTAACATCTACATTTATTGTAGGTACAAAACTGTACTTTATGCTGGAAAGGCGTATAAAGCTTATCGATTAGAGGCCTCTTAAAATCCAGACTTCCTAGAGGCTTTAGATAAGTCTGAACAGACCTCCAAATCTTCCAAGGGGTTGAAGTCTTCCAAAGTGTCAGCGGAGCCCAGGTCATCTGCTCAGAGCACCTCGGGGAAGATTCGGTCGCCGGCTCCTCAGCCCTCTTTGCCGAGCACCGAACCTTTGCCTCAGAGCCAAGTCCCGAGTTTGGAACTGGTACCGGAGGTTTTAAAATCTCCGATCCTTCGGTCAGTGGATTTTTCGGCTCCTTCGACCCGTTCTTCCAGGACCCTCTCTGATGCCGATGTGGACCCTGTGGTGCAGAGACTCTTGGAGAACCCGGCCTTGATCAAATTGCTTTCGGCTTCATCTCATCTGGCATCGAAACCAGACACCTCCCACCACCACCCCACCCCATCACGGTTTCTGTTCCTCCTCCGAGACCAGTCGAGCCTTCGGAGCCGGAAGGTGAGGACCTGATAGTTGTGGAACCCTTGGAGCCGAGGCCTATTCCGGTGCTTTCCGCCCGTCGACCTTGCCATCTTCGGTTCTGATCGAAGGGTCTCTGAGCCAACACTCTCTCGCTGGGTCCGGGGGGGGGGGGTCGAACCGATTCTTCTGTTCCGACTCTTCCTGTCGGGGCCTCGGCGCAGTTGAGCTCAGCTCCGTCCTCTGGTTCGGAGCCTGTGGTCTCGGCCCCAAGGAGACTGCCGTCTTCTTCGAAACCGGCGGACTCCTTGGACCGAGACACCGGTGCCTTCGCCATGAGGAAGGTAATGTCTGCTAAGACTTTTACCTCTTCAGGTCCTTCTTCTTCCTCCCCTAAAGGGCCCCGTTCTGTCTCTACATCACAGGTTCCTACCAAGCATCGAGACCCAGAGCCTCGAGTAACCCCATCGGGCGACCCCTGCTCTACGGAGACTTCACCAGACGCCCCCACTGATGAAGTCCCTAGGAAGAGACTGTGCAAGAGGAGGCGCTTGGATTCCTCAGGAATCATTGACATCAGACACCGTCTTAGAGGAATCAGAAGGGTCCCCACGGTCCCCCTCAGAGGATGTCTCATTTGCAGACATCCTAGAAATACTTAAGCACAGGGGTTGACTGGCAGTCCCTTACCCATACTGAGGATCAGTCGCTGCTTCTGAAGGCCTTTGGGTCTCAACCTTCCACCTCCTGGGTTACTCAGCCTTTCGACGAATTAATGGACTTGATCGCTCGAAAGGCGTGGGAGTCTCCTGATTCCATGGAACCGGTCCCTCAGAGGCCCAACAAATTTATCACCTCCCCTCAGGATAAGTACTTTCTTACAAAGGGAGTCCCCGTTGATGCCATGGTGGTGGCGGCGGCCACCAAGAAAGAGATGTCTGAGACCTCTTCTTCTGTCCATCTTCCTAATAGAGATTCCAAGACGATGGACAGATATGGGAAACGCATCTTTAGATGTTCTTCGTGTTTCACTGTTGCAGTCATTACATTTGGGTAATCTGCTGGCAGATTGCCCTCAGTCGGCCTGAATTCCAAAGTCTTGGGTCCTGCGTCGGTTGCTGTCTTCTCTTCCATGACGTCAGGTTGTCAGGGCTATAAAACATGCAGCCGACACCATTTTCTTTAGTCTTTCTTGCCGAGTGGTGCCCGAAGCAGAAGCATTTCGCAAGTGCCAGTCTGCAGACTACTGAAATATTCGAGTTTGAGTTTCAGATCTGAAGTCTTCACTAAAGCCAAGTACCCCGTTGGGGAAATTTTTTTTTCTTGCTCCTTACCGATGTCAGAAAAAGTTAATAATTGTATTACTTGTGGGAAGCAAGTACCTTATAAGGATTTCCATTTATACTGTACTCCTTGCTTAGGCCCTGATCACAACGTGCCTGGCTGTCGGTTTTGTGCAAGATTTAACCAATGCACTATTAAGCATTGGTATATTTTTGCATCAAAGTATTTTGGAAACAGATTTAACTACCCAGAAATGTCGTCTGATAGCAATCCGACTACCGGAGTACATAAAAAGCACAAAGAAAAGGACAGAGGCAGTAGAGATCCAAAATCAACAACGAAGCATCTAAGCCATTCGCCAGTTCACCGGTACTCAGTGAAGCGCTTTCGCAGTCCCTGATACCTGCTACCTTCGAGTCGCAGGCCTCTACTGACACCCACGTGGAGTCCGGCATGCTGCAAGATACTCAAGGTATTGGACTGACGAATGCGTCTCCCTCAGATGGGTCCGGAGACACTGAGCAGGCACCGGCTTCTGAGGGTGTATTCAGACCTCAACATTTGTATGTCAAACCGTCGACAGCTGCAAAACCAAAGATAAAAGCAACTTCTAAAACTAAAAAAACTGACGCATGAGCCACATGCACAGGCCTCTATGCCTAAAAAACAGATGATCAAAATGGCTGAAGACCTCATTACCTTGATCAGGGGTACCGATCCCCCTCCAGATAAGAGGCCTAGGCAAGATACTAATTATGAATATTCAGATCAGGTTTCTAGTTCTTCGGATTCCTCTTCTGATCAGGAGTTATCTGTTCCTCCCTATGATGATTCTGATGCAGAGGAGTCTATACCATCTGCATCTCCTTCTGAGGATTATTCATTTGGAGAAACGTTGCATACTTTGAGGTAGCAGTTTCACTGGCAGAGTCAAGACTTCTCAGAATCAAAAAAGAAGCTCAGGGATTTCCTTCGCCCTCAGCACAGGCCTTTAGCCCATTTCCCCCTGTTTTAGACATTGTGGATGATGTGTTTTCGGAGTCGAGCTTGACCCCTGACACTCTACCTCCGGCTCCCAGTAAGCCTGACAGATATTACAGGGTCCCTGACTCACATAAATTTTTATTTAGAAACCCTGCTGCTGATCCTGAAACTATTTCACAGGGTCCAAAGGGAGTTAAGGCCTCAACAGCAAAAAATCCTACCCCCCTGACAGAGATTCAAGGTCATTGGACAGATGGGGAAAAAAGGTTTATACATCTGCAACCTTGGCAATCAGGGCCTTAAACTGTCAATTTCATATGCTTAAGTACCAGCAACATGTTATGGGATTGCTGAAACAGAAAATGATGATTTCAGAATGTGCAGAAAATAAAGAATTGCAGGAATTACTGCATGCAGCTGAACAGGTTGGAAAGCATACTTTGCAATGTGGTTTTGATTCCTTAGAGGCCTCCTGCAGGGCCGCAGTTACTGGATCTGTGGTTAGGAGGCATGCCTGGTTAAAGGAACAGAATTTGCCTGATCATGTTAAAGCTAAATTGCTAGATGCTCCTTTAAAGCATGATTCTCTGTTTGGTATTAAGGCAGAAGAGGTTTTAAAGAAAATGGAAGACAAAGCCAAGTCTATGCAAACTGTTAGACTTCTTACAAGTGCAGCCTACAAAAAATTGGTCCTTTCCTGTGTCAGAGCTCAAAGGGGCAAATCCAAACGCCCTAAGGGTTCCAGGTACCAGGCACAAGGTTCATCCAGGTCAAAGCAATGGGGTGCTTCTACCTACAAATCTGGAGGAGATAAAGCGCCAGCCTACAGAAAGCAATCCCAATGACTTCCCTCTGCCTACTCCAAGCGCTTATCTTTTGGTAGCACCCATAGGGGGAAAGTTAGCACTTTTTGCTCAAAATTGGCATTTAATAACCCAGGACAAATGGGTAGTAAACATAGTATCACAGGGATCGGATTCCATTTCCACACTCTGACAATGGCAAATGGTTGGCCAGATCTGCCACAAAATCAATGGGCAGAGGCACAAAAACAGGTTACATCCCTCATGGATATGGGGGCCATTCAGCCAGTACCAGAACAGGAAAAAGGATAAGGTTTTTACTCAAGACTGTTCTTGGTACCCAGAAAGGACAAGGCCTGGCGGCCAATACTGGATTTATTGATTTTGAACACCTACCTGGACATTCCAAAATTCAAGATGCTGACTTTGCAGCAGCTTCTGCCCATGCTGGGCAAGAATGCTTGGCTGGTGACATTAAACCTAAAAGAGGCATGCCTGCATGTCTCAATAAGACCATCGTGCAGAAGATACCTCAGATTCAAGGCTGGCTTAATGCATTACCAATTCTCTGCACTGCCCTTTGGCTTATCTACTGTGCCCAGAATCTTTACAAAGAGCCTGGCACCAGTAATTGCATTTTGCAGACAAAGAAGTATTCAAATATATCTTTACTTAGAAGACTGTCTCATTCAAGCAGAGAAAAGGACATTCTTCTTGGACACCTGGCATTTGTGAAAAGGCTTCTAGCATGCCTAGGTTACACAATAAACGAAAAGAAATCACAACTGGTACCAGCTCAAAAGATAACATCCCTAGGTGCAAACTTGAATACAACTGCCCAGATGGCTTACCTCAAGCCAGACAAGCAAAGGCAACTAACTACTTACTTCAAACTAATGGCAACAAAGACCCAGTTCTCTGCAAGACCAATTCTGCAGGCTTTAGGCTTCATGGCATCCTGCCTCCTACTGATTCCATATGCAAGACTGCATATGAGGAAACTTCAATGGTACCTGAAAAGTTTATGGAGTCAACATTCTCACAGTCTGGAAGCAATGATTCCTCTCATTCCCTGCCTACAACAGGAGTTTCTATGGTGGGCAAATGCAGGAAGATGCATTCAGGACATATGGACCCCCAAACAAATGCATCTGCATATCAACCAGAAAGAGATGCTAGCAGTTCAAAATGCCCTAACAGCATTCAAGGACTTACTTCATCCAGGACAACTACTGAAAGACGGACAACACCACAGTCATGTGGTATATAAACAAGCAAGGGGGCGCACACTCTTACCCCCCTTGCAGATTAGCCATGGCACTGTGGGACACAGCTCTGACCTACCAAATACATCTTCAAGCTCAGTTCCTGCCCAGAAAACAAAATACACTGGCAGATGATTTAAGCAGAAACCTTATGGATCCTCATGATTGGAAGCTAAATCCACAAGTCTTCAACATGATAGAGAAACGGGGGAGCCCAGACATGGATCTATTTGCCTCTCCTCAAAATTATCAATTGAAAAGATTCTGCACAAGGGGTTATCACACACGAGCATGGAAAGTGGACGCCCTGTCCTACAGTTGGAAAAACCTATCAGTTTACGCCTTTTCTCCTTTGCCTCTTCTCCCCAAGGTCCTCCTAAAAGTCAGACAAGAGAAACCAAAGATGATACTAATTGGCCCGGACTGGCCCCGCCAGTACTGGTACCCAATCCTAAGGAACTTGTCTCTACCCAGCTTGGACCTTACCTCAAAGACCTCAACTACTGTCCCAGAAAAACAATCAGATCCTGCACAATCAACTGCAGACATTGATCCTGGCAGCATGGCTGATCATGTAGCTATACAAACAGCACCTCTCAGTAAAGCTGTGATGGATGTCATTTTGGAAGCCAGAAGGCCTAGTACTAGAAAATCTTATGTTGACAAATGGAAGAGATTCTGTGCTTGGAATCGAGCACAAGGAACTGATACAGCAGAACCAAATATTCCTCAGATATTACAGTACTTAACTGAGATGCTTGACAAAGGCCCATCTTTCTCATCAATCAAAATCCATGCCTCTGCCATTTCGGCTCATTACAGTACAGAGCCACCAATCTTTTCTCATCCTTTACTAAAGCAGCATCTCAGAGAAGCCAAAAATTTAAGGCCTCCTAGAAGATCACCATTACCTGCATGGGACCTCAACTATGTGTTGGAAAAGCTCACCCTGCCTCCGTTTGAACCAGCTGCTACAGCTGATATAAAGTTCTTATCATGGAAAACAGCTCTGCTACTAGCAATTACATCAGCAAGAAGAGTTTCAGAGCTACATGCCCTCGTGGCTGCAGAGCCTTTTATCATATTTTACCCAGACAGGGTATCTCTGAGAACAAATCCGACTTTTATGCCTAAGGTGGTTTCCACTGTGGCTCTTAACCAAACAGTTCATCTGCCAACTTTTTATCCAAATCCGCAGAACAAGGGGAGAGAATTCTGCATTCCTTGGATGTGCACAGACAGCTAAGATTCTACTTGAGCAGGACTAAAGCTCTAAGAAAAACTGAGCAGTTACTAATGTCTTATGCTGCAGGATCAGAAGGAAAGGCTATTTCAAAGCAGACAATTTCAAAGTGGATAAGCCACTGCATCCATTTCTGCTACTTACACCATGGTAAACCTGTGCCCAAGGGCATTAGGTCTCATTCCACCAGAGCTGCAGCTGCTTCAGCAGCCTTTCTCAGAGTAGTACCAACCAAATACATTCCAGAGGCTGCTACTTAGAGTAGAGAGGCAAATGATAATGCTTTGTGAAGGTGTGGACAGAACTCCAAGTCCAGGGCAGGCTTTGCCACTGCAGTGCTGCAGGGCCTTATAGCCGCACCTAATGCTGTTTAGCTCCAGCCTCCCAACCATGGCTTTGGGGTTCTACCCAAATGTAATGACTGCAGCAGTGAAATACGAAGAACATAGTACAGTTGTGTACACTTACCATAAATGTAGATGTTAGAGTGTATTCACTGTTTCACTCCAGGTTACCCTCCCACCAATCCCCCTGTCATTCTTGAGTTTATCTTTCCTTCTCTATCTTCTACATCCTATGTGGTGTATTTGCTTGTAGATGAAGGTAAAGTTTATATTGATGTGTGTGTGTGTGTGTGTGTGTGTGTGTGTGTATATATATATATATATATATATATATATATATATATATATATATATATATATATATATATTTGCTACCTTTTTGGGGGCAAGAAAAACTAGAGAGAAAAACTAAAGAAAATGTCGTCTGCTGCATGTTTTATACCCCCTGATGACCTGACGTTATGGGAGAGAAGACAGCAACCGACGCAGGACCCAATACTTTGGAATTCAGGCCGACTGAGGGCAACCTGCCAGCAGGTTACCCAAATGTAATGACTGCAGCAGTGAATAGACTAACATCTACATTTATAGTAAGTGTACACAACTGTACTTTCTGCGACATTTGCAATAAGATCGCTTAACTATTTAACCCACTTTACCCGTCTTCGAGATCTCCTCAGAGCTTGGAGATGCTCTACAGGGCAACACAGATGATGCTGTCTCCGAGAAAGTGACGGCACAGCTCAACACCCTTAATTTCATTGTATACTCGTCCATGCGGCTTATTTGTTATGCAGCCGAGGGATCGAGCCGGGCAGCAGATTCAGCAATAGCGCTGTGGAGACGATCCTGGATGCGCTTATGCTCCTTTGCGGAAGCCTTCAAGTCTTCCTTTAATACCCCATTTGATGGCTGTTCCTTGTTTGGGTCTAAAGTCAAGGAGACACTCACTAGGTGTGAGCAGGAAGGAAAGACTCTATCTGCCGTATGAGTCAATTTTTCCACCCCCCACTAGACCATACCCCAAAGGGCAGAAGGGTGGAAAAATATGGTTCCGGAAGTCCCAAGGAGCTTTCCAGAACACACGTGGTGAACCCCCCTCCAGGGACAAGGGAGGGGGGTATAATGGTAGATGCCGCCCAGGCGGCAGAGGGGGTCCGCAGAACCAGTGTGACAGGGAGTAGTTCCTTGGCAAGCCCCATCAGCGCTCCTGAGAGGAGGCCCGACCATCCTGCTCTGGAGGCAGTCGGGGGTCGCTTAGCTTTATATCCAGATGCCTGGCTAGGAATTACATCAGATTCCTGGGTAAAAAGCATAATTACCAGAGGTTACATCATTCCCTTTTCAGAATCCCCTTCCATTTGTGCAAGAATCCCAGACGTTCCACCCAGTCTGCGGAATCTAGCAGCCATAGAATTTCAAAGGCTGCTGGAAAAAGTCATCCAGCCAGTCCCGGCGGACCAGATAGGATCCGGAACTTACTCCAGGTTCTTTTTAGTTCCAAAGAAAACAGGGAACTGCAGGCCCATCTTAGATCTCAGCAAACTAAATACCTTTGTCAAAAAGGAAAAGTTCCGGATGGTCACGCTTCAATCGATACTTCGTTTCTCGAAACAGGCGATTGGATGTGCTTGATAGATCTCAAGGATGCGTACTACCACATCAAAATGGCCAGGCCATCCAGAGATCACTTGCGTTTCTGGCTGGGGTCCAGTCACTACCAATTCAGAGCTCTGCACTTTGGTCTCACCACAGTCCCCAGAGTGTTCACCAAATGCATGGCAGTGGTCACGACTCACCTGAGATGTTTAGGATTCCGGGTGTTTCCCTATCTCGACGACTGGCTCCTCACCGCCACCCCCAGGTATCAACTGATTCACGCCAGGGATTACACTATCAGCCTATGCTCCCAGTTGGGCATAACCTTAAATTTTGAAAAATCTGCTTTATCGCCGACACAGCATATTTCATTTATAGGAGTAGATCTAGACACCACCACCACCCTGGTCAGATTACCTAAAGAACGAGTAATCTCCTTATGAAACCAAGTATCCCTTTTGTTGATGGAAAAGAAAGTCCCTGCATTCCAAGTTCTGAAGCTGTTAGGCACCATGGCAGCGACTTTTATAGCAGTTCCTCTGGGGCGTATGCACATGAGGATACTCCAATGGTTACTCTTCACACTGTGGTCTTAACAACTTCCAATGTCACACAAGATTCTGCTGACAAATACTTGCAAAAAGGACCTCATTTGGTGGTTGAACAGCCACCAAGTTACTGTAGGTTGTCTGTTTGTACTCCCCCCTCCCATAGCCACAGTGACCACGGATGCTTCCCTGATAGGGTGGGGGGGGGCTGTGTCAGGGAAGAACTGTCCAATGTACTTGGTCAGAGATGGAATCCAGTTTGCACATCATTGTCTTGGAGTTGAAAGTGGTGTTCCTAGCGTTGCAACACTTTCACGACTCTCTACCTCGGGAGACGATTGCAATACAGACAGACATGTCGGTTGCCTGGTACATCAACAAGCAAGGTGAACCAAATCTTACCCCTTATACCGAGAGGCCCTGAGAATTTGGCAATGGGCTGTATCCACCAGGCGCTTCCAAATAGCAACGCACATCCCGGGGTCATCCAACGTGATAGCGGACAAATTGAGCAAAGCCATTCTGTTGCCTCACGAGTGGTCCCTCAAAGAACGAGTGGCGGAAAGGATATTCCACAAATGGGGCCAGCCTTGCTACGACCTTTTTGCATCCCCAATGAATGCCAAATGCAGAAGCTACTTTGCCTTGTACTCTCCACCGGGGGACATCCCAAAGGACGCACTCGTACACAGTTGGCCCTCGGGTCTCCTGTATGCCTTTCTTCCGTCCCCGCTGATCCCCAAATTTTTACAGAAGCCAAAAGCCTGGGAAGGACTGTTATTCTGATGGCCCCATTTTGGCCTCGGCAGATATGGTTCCCCTTCCTACAACAATACCAAGTGGAAGAACCTTGGGTTCTGGACCCAGTGCCAGACCTTCTGACTCATTTGTCAGGAGTTCTTCACCCCTTTTTTGTTTCCCTCAAACTGACAGCTTGGCTGCTCCACTTCCCAACCTAGCCAAGTCTCATGATTTCTCTCCCGCAGTTCAGCATATTCTGGTTTCCTCTCATAAAGTCTTCACCAGAAAACTATATAACAGCAAATGGAAACTATTTGGTCATTGGGCTTTTCATCATGGTATCGATCCCTTTATCACCCCTATTCATAGCATTCTGGCATTTTTTACTTCACTTTTCCATGGTGGTGCGGCAGCCACTACTATAAGGGTTCAATTGGCTGCCATATCTAACTTCCATGTAGGATGCGGAGGTTCTAACATTATGTCCCACAGGCTATGTAAAGCCTTTTTGAAAGAGACTCATCACCTTCGACCCCCTATAAGACATCCGATTACTCCCTGGAATCTAAATTTGGTGCTATCTCAACTCATGCTTCTCCCTTTTGAGCCCGCATCTTCTTGTCCTTTGAAGTTCCTTTCTTGGAAAACAATTTTCTTAGTGGCCATTACTTCAGCGCGTTACAGTTTCTGAACTTCAAGCACTCTATTAGGCCCCCATATTTGGTCTTCTACCCCGATGGGGTGTCTCTAAGAACAAATCCATCCTTCCTACCGAAGGTCTGTTTCGAAGCGAACTTGAACCAGTCCATTGAACTTCCCATTTTTTTCAGGCATCACGCCAGTAAATTGGAATACATGTTGCATAAGCTTGATGATTACAGACAATTAAGATTTTATTTGGACAGAACAAACTAATTCAGAAAATCAGATCAACTATTTGTTTCCCATGCAGACAATAAGAAGGGCCTTTCGGTATCCAAAGTTACGTTGTCCAAATGGCTTTCTGACAACGTTTGCATATTCTTCACATCAACCTTTAGAACATAAAGTGAAAGCTCATTCTACCAGGGCTGTTTCTACGTCCTTAGCTCACGCAGCTCATTTACCTTTGGACACCATTTGTGCAGCTGCTACTTGGTCCAAACTTCATACATTTATTACTCATAAAGTGGACAGGGCCTCCAGGGACAGGACTTCCTTTGGTTCCACTGTTCTCAGGAATGTACTCCCATGAGCCGCCCAGGATTAGGGTGCTTGGGATACTACCCACGTGTAAGAACAAACGGTGAGATTGAACAACTTCACATAAAGAAGTTATGTTCTTACCATAACGTTCCATGTGAGTTGTTAATCTCGCCTTTGTTCTTACACTCCCTCCCACCTTCCCCTTCCATGTTCTGGAAGAACGGGTATGGTTGGTGTCTGTTTGATCTTACTAGTATCCTCTTGTCAGCCAGGTTATCTTTTAACTAATTGTAAATAGTTACTTTGTTATATTGGGTTGCTTAGTTGTGTTTTCTTGCTGGGTTCAGCAAACTAGATCTGGGGTTTGGCAGCAGAGCATCATGGGATATGGACTGTGTCTTGAGCTTCTCAGAGATCGAGAGCTTGGAAAGCGGCCGACTCGGAGCCGATGGATCGGCTCCAAACCCACGTGTAAGAACAAAGGCGAGATGAATAACTCGCATGGAACGTTATGGTAAGAACATGACTTATTTTTTGTCATAACACTTGACTTACTAACTGATGAAACAATGAACGTTATGAGAAAATGGAATATTTTTTTGAGTGATGGCTCATTAAGACAGTTTTTACCTTGCATGTTTTGTTTTGCGTATAGAAAGGGAAGGAATTTGTCTACTGTTTGGTTCATAGCCATTTTAAGGGTCATCCACTCCACTATTGTACACAAGGACACTGGCCATTGTTTTGTAGTATCTGTCCTATTTCAGGTAGCATTTTTGAAACTAAAAGTTGTTGCACTAAAGGTGTTCATGCTCTCGGGTACACTGAGAGTTAGTATATATTTAAAATCAGGGTGAAAGGTCACATGAAAGACATTAATAAAATTATATCAAGTCCTGTAATGTCCGTGGTAGTGTTGCTGTGGTAGTGTTGTCGCCTCACAGTAAGACATTGTCCTGTTCAATTCTCGGCTAGAGCGTCTTCTGTGTGGAGACATGAGTGAATGGGCGTGCCTTCGTTGGAGGTTGTGTGTCAGGGCTGGTAACTCGGCACGTAAAAATCCACTACCAAACATTAGCGGACCGGAGTTTTGCTGTGGCGACCCCTAACCGGGATAAGCCGAAAGACACAACAACATATCAAGTCCTGTAATGTATGTATCGTAATAATAGCTTTATAGATGGTGTCACTATGATGTGTCACATGTCTTTAGATAGTAGAGGTGGTCAGAGTAGAGAAAGGGAGAAAAGGTTGTGCAAATTGCAAAATTCTACATTCTTGTTCAGTCCCATGGTATGTTTAATTCCTGTCCCTGTCCAGCTTCCCTCTTTGGAGAAGCAATTGTGAGATTTCTTCTGTGACTTTCCAAGTCTCATCTGGCACTAAGTTACTCAACCTGATAGCTGTTTTCTAGGCACCCATACCAGATGTACATCCTTAAGATAAGTTGGCAGCTACACCTGAAAATTTTCTATAAACAGGATTTTCTTACAATATTTTGTATTAAATATCCTGAAGGCCTTCTTAATTACGTATAAGTCAGAGAAAATTCCTTTCTGGACACCATTGGATGTTTGCCTCTTCCTCGCTGATTGCAAGAAGTTCACCAGAAAGTATGTGGCTGTACCCTGCAAGGCAACCCAATCACAATTTGCAAAAAGGAGATTAAAATCCCTTCTCTGCACTCCTTGGACTTGGTTCTTTGAACAAGATCTGGCATACAGATCTCCTTATTCTCAGGCTAAGATTTTTTAGTTTCCATTCATTGTCTGGGGCAGGGCACTGATAAAAGTGGGCTGTTTTCTGGCTTAGTCTGGGAAAAGTGGATATGAAGTAATATACAAAGAAATGTCTTTACAGTACAGAAAAGTACGAATACGACATTAAGCATGCAAAAACATTGCAACAATGGCATAGAAGTCTGACTTACTGGGTGTCTATCTAATAAAATATTTTGCATCCAAAAACGTAACCTAGTGGAACTCTTTTTTTTTTTTTTTTTTTTTTTTTTTTTTAAGACAAAAGTAGGAATCTAATGTAAAGGAATATGAAATTCTATTTACATAGCTGTTATGGTAGGTTAGTTTTGTCTTTAGTGGCAGGATAATAATAGCCAGTGATATATATAACGGAGGGAAGTGGGAGCTGTTCGGGTGAGGAAATGGTGGAGTGTAGAATGGAGAGTATGGAGACAGGTATAGTATGTGGTGGGGTTAATCTAGTATGGATGTCTTGGCATTAAGTAATGAGGTAAATGTAGGGAGGGAAGACAGAGTGAACTGTAATGAAGTTATGGAACTGAGCAATATCTTGAGAAATGCATGTACAAGCATCTTGGTGCAAAAAAAAAAATTCTAGAGCTGATTACTAAAACTGGGGAAGGAGTTGATAGGTTTGTAGAGAGTGATTCTTATGTTAGAGGTGACTACTCCGTGAACCACAGATTCTCGGGTCTATATTAGATTGAAATCTTCTTTCAATGGCAGCTTATTCATCGACTCATATCCATCGAAACTAAGTATGTGAAGTTCTATTGCGACGTTCATTCTTACAGATGGGTTCAGAGCAGATTTGGCCTGCTACAAAGCTTGAGGTCTTCAGACAGCTCGAGGCCAAGTCCCTATCTCATGATGCACCTAGAGTTGCCTCTTTCTGCTGCAATAGATCGGCGGTTCCTTGCACAGCTCTGGCCAGTATAATTCTTTTCTGATTATCTAGGAAAATTGTTATTTCTAAAAATATTTTTTTGAATAGTTTAGTCAGTACTTTGTTATTCAGCCCATTTGTTATTTAGGGCTTATTTAGATAATTTAGCTTTACTAGTTTAACTTTGCGAATTGTTTGGGTGTGTCTAGTCTCTCTAAAGTACAGTAGGTTGTTGCTTGTATACTTGATTATGACTGACAAGGATAAGCATCCTATGTCAGGATTTAAAAAGTGTCCAAAATGTGGACAGAAGATGTCTGACACAGATAGTCATGTTAATTGCGTGTATTGTTTCAGAGCCTTTCACTTACAGGAAAGCTGCTCCATTTGTCATTCTTTTTCATCCAGAGTTCTTCAGGAGTGAAAAAGAAAATTCATAGATAGACTTCTTAAATAGTCGTTTCAGGAAGCTTTGAGTGACCAGGGTAGTCCAGTAAGTCTTCTAAGGCTTCTTCAGAAGTAAAAAAAAAATCTAAGAAAGTCGACGTCTGCTCCACAGCCCTCGGAGCCGAGCGTCTTGTCTTTTCGGAGCCGGTCCCCAATCCTGGAACAGGTGTCCGAAGTACTAAAGTCGCCTCTTCTGCAGTCGGTGCCTCCATCCATTCATCTCAGTCCTCAATCAGCCTGACCGATTTGGATGTGGATCGTGTGGTGCAGAAGTTGCTACAGGCACTGGCATTCGCTAATTTTTTGTCTGCTCTGACCCAGGTGGTTTCAGAGCCTAAAACTGTAATGCCCATTGACTTTTCCTCCTCCGAGCCATACCGGTCTTTCAGAGCCAGAGGAGTTGGACCTGATAATTGTTGAGCCTTTGGAGCAGACGCCTTTTCCAGTACCATCGGTTCCATTTACTTGGACTTCCTCAATACCAATTGAGAAATCTAGGCGCTGACACTCTCTTGTCTGGTCCAGAGAGGATAGTCGGACTGACAAGTCTGTTCAGACATTGCCTCTCTGGGCCTTTGCTCGGATGAGTTCGGCTCCTACTTCTGGTTCGGAGCCCACTGCGCTGATGCCAAGGGGATCGGTGGTTTCTTCAGATCCAGCGGTCCCTTCTCATCAGAGCAGGGGTGCCTTCGAAGCCATGAGGAGAGTGATGTCTCCTAAGACATCTACAACTTCAGGTCCAACTACCTCCTCCCCAAAAGCGCCAGTGTCCACTTCCTTTCTAAGCATAGAGACCCTGCGCCTCAGAAACCCCACTGGGTGGCCCCTGCTCTTCTGAGACCTCACCAGAAATTCCCACTGATGAGGTTCCCAGGAAGAGAATCTGTAAGAGGAAGCACCTAGACTCCCCACAGGAGTCTCTCACATCCGATACAGACTTGGATGAATAAGAAGGGTCCCCCTCTGAGGATATCTCATTTGCTGAGATATTAGAAATCCTTAGGCAGAGGGGTGGCTGGAAGTCCACCAACCATATTGAAGATGAGTCTGTTCTGCTGAAGGCTGCCGGGTCTCATCTCTCCACCTCTTGGGTGTCTCCGCCCTTCGATGAGCTCATGGAGTTAGTCTCATGAAGGGTGTGGGAGTCTCCGGACACCATAGAGCCTGTCCCTAGGAGGCCCAATAAATGTATTTCTCTCCCCCAGGAAAAATCTTTCCTCACCAAGAGTGTCAGTTGATGACATGGTGGTGGTGGCGGCAGCCACCAAAAAGGAGGTGTCAGAAACTTATTCATCCCTATTGTTGGGAGGTTGGCCCAATGGTTAAGGTGTTTGCCTTACAAACACAAGGTGCAGGGTTTGAGTCTCACAAGGGATAATTGGCTAGGCTTAAAATGGATTGCAAGGGCAGTTAGCCTAGTACTAATCTGCGATCCTCCTAACAGAGATTCTAGGATTATGGATAGATACGGGAAACGCACATACAGTTCAGCGACCTTTGCCTTGAGTTCACTGAGCTATCTCACTCATTTTACGAGACTACAAAGAGATCTCCTAAAAGAGCTTGGAGATGCTCTTGGGGTACAGTAGCTGCAAGAGCTTCAGACAGTCTCCTCCCAGCTTGCTACCCTCAATTCCATACTGAACTCAATGCGTCTCATTTCATATGCAGCTGATGGAACATGTAGAGCAGCAGGTACAGGAATTGCTCTCCGGAGACATTCCTGGATGCGCTTGTGTTCCTTCGCAGAGCCCTTTGTCATCCTTTGTCAACACCCCTTTTGATGGCTCATCCCTTTTCGGGCCCAAAGTTAAGGAAACTTTGACCAGGTGTGAGCAGGAAGGAAAGGCTCTGTCTGCCATCAGTGTCTTCTTTTTTTTTCCCACCCCTACCAGACCCTACCCCAAGGGTCAAAAGAGAGGAAAGATGTGGTTCTGAAAAGCCCAAGGAGCCTTTCTGGATACACGTGGTGAACCCCCCTCCAGGGGCAGAGGAGGGGGGCAATAATGGAAGATGCCGCCCTCGCAGCAGGGGGGGGGGGGTTTGCAAAACCAGGAAGACAGAGACAAGTTCTTTGGGAAGCCCTACCAGCGTTCCTGAAAGGAGGCCCGACTGGCCTACTCTGGAGGCAGTCGGAGGTCGCTTATCTTTGTATCCAGACGCCTGGCTCAAAAAAAACAACTGGGTACAAAGTATAGTTTCCACATGATATTTCATTCCTTTTGCGACTCCCCCTCCATTGACAACAAAAAATCCTGTGGTGATGGCAAAGGTTACTTACCTTATAAAAAATGTCAGTGTTCGCTGAAGTTAGTTTTGATGGATATGGGTTGATGAGTACGCTGTCGGTTTAAATAGATTCTCAGTAGAGTTTTGTGAGTGTAGTAGAGATGATGGTGAATAAAGGTTGTAAGATGTTTCTTTTAGAAAGAGTGCTGGAGAAGAAAATGAAGGATAGAAGAGTGTATATTTCACCTATTGGAAGCCATTTAAGTAGTGGTGTTCATGTTTGAGGGTGGCTAACTTGAGGAATCTACAGATATGGTTGATTAGGCTTTGCAGAACTGAATAAGGCCTTATTTTAGCTGTGGCAGAACACTGTCTGTCTGCTGGCTGCACCTCTGCAACTTTGTACTGCTTCAGAGAGTCTTTTCTTAACTCATTGCACCCTAATGATGCCTCCAGGTCTTTCTGCGGTGACATTTTGGTGACACCTCTAGGCGTCAAATATTGTTTGTTCGTATTTGCATTGATAATTCTAAAACCATGCTACATACTAAGTATTAAAATGTTTTATCTTAAATCTTATACAATTTATTGGGCCTCCTGGGGACAGGCTCCATGGTGTCTGGAGGCTCCCATGCCCTTTGTGAGACCAACAGCTACATTGATACCCGATTTCTGTAGAGTGCAGGTTAAGATATATTTAATTGTTTGTATAATATTTATTCATTTATATTTTTATAAAACTCATGTTTCTCTAAATATGCTGACCACCAAGTAGCACAGACAACTGTTTTATTTAATCTCCTATGAAAGCTGTCAGCCAGTTGAACAAAATGCTGCTGACAATGTGTGCAACTTAAATAACTGCCAAGATACTGCAAGTTGTTTATAAAAATTTTATAAATGTAATAGTTATTGCATTTATTGTGACTTATAAAATCAAGTTTAAGACGTAAAATCTGAAAAATATCACCATGATAAAAAAATTTGTGCTGAAGAGTTTGGCATTTACATTTCTTCTGTAACACCTATGATTCCAGAGATAATGAGCATTTGTTTGAAATGTGTGGACATAATTCAATTTTATCAAAAAGCTTAGGCTCCACCCACTGAAGTTGCATTGCAAACTTTCAGACCTCCATTAGAGGGAAGGAATGAGCTACTGGCACCTTTTGGGGGGGGGCACCATATTCAGTCTCGAGGATAAGGATACTTTGACCAGGAGTGAGGAGGAGAGCGAGACGTCTTATCATGGGAGTGCATTTTCTGCACTCCATAGAGGCCCTTCTCTAGGAACCAGAGGTGAGAGGAATATGTTCATTTGCAAATCACAACACTTTTCCTGGGGCCCTCCAGTGGAAAGATGCAGGTTCTTTGCCCTGATCCTCCCAAAGGAAAGACACTGAGGGACGCTCTTATATATGCTTGGTCCCCGGGTTTCATGTATGACTACCCAGCAATACCCCTGACAGAAGGCAAGCCTTTTGCAGAGCGGCCAAGATCCTTTGCTCACTTCTGACCCAGACAAGCCTTTTCCCTTTCTGTGGCTTCACCTTGTTACGTCGGCCTTGCATTCTGGATTCCATTCAGGATTTGATTCCCATCCATTGGACCAACTTCCCCAGATCAGAAATCCCTCAGGTTAACCGCTTAGCTTCTCCTATTCCAGTGATGGCCAGGAATCTTATCCTGGAGTGTGGTGCATATTCTCTCCATCTCAGAAGCCTTTTACAAGAGAATGGAAGAGGTTTTCTATTTGGGCCTCTGCTAAGGGCCTAGATGCAATTCTAGATTTTTTTTGCAGGGCTTTTTTTTTCTCACTCTGAGCTCTGTGACTCTGTTATTTTAGGGTTCAAATGCTAGCTATTTCCAATATTTATGTGGGTTAAGAACATTTTGCCCTTCGTTCAGACAGCTATGGTAGAGTTGAAGTTTCTCACTCTTTTTGATCGCTGTTACTTCTGCTAGAATAGTTATTGAGCTCCAGGTATGATCTTACCTTGCAGACAAATCCTTCCATCCTTGCCTAAGGTGGCCTCTGAATCGAGTCTGAACCAAGGAATTCAGCTACCAGTTTGTTACTAAAGTTTGGTAAGAAAAGATGAATATGTGCTTTAATGTTTGGATGGTCACGACCAATTGAGATTTTACCTGGCTAGGACCAAACAGTTTAGGAGCTATGGGCAGATTTTTATATCTTTTTCAAAGCCAAAGTTGTGTAAACTTTGTCCAGATGGCTTTGAGTGTATTATAGGTTCATAGGTGGTACTAGGCCAGCTGTCCTTGTGTGCCATTTTAAGCCTAGCCGGTTTCCTTTCTTGTGCTCGAATTAACCTATCCCATTTGGTTACAGATGCCTTACCCATTATCTTTCTTTGAAAAGTATGCCACAGTTATTCAAAAGCTCATTCCAGCATGGGAGTTGCACCTCTGCTGCCTTCTTTAGTAATGCTACACTAGATATATGTGCAGCAGCCACTTACTTGGTATTCCACTCTTACCTTTATTGCCCATTATAAACTGGATATGCGAGTTAAGGTCCAGTACATCCTTTGGCACCACTATTTTGCCGCACTCTCCTAATACCACCCATTTGTCTGTCTGGGGACTGTCTCTCACAAACTTGGGTGAAAGGAAAAGATGACATTAGATACAAAAGATTTTCATCATTCCCACTGCTTCAGTGGCATTTTGGGTTATCTGCTAAAGTAACACAGTATTGGCCAGCTTTTATAAGATCAGACTCCCCACTATCTCTCTTCCTGAGACAACTGATTAGCTGAGCATATCCTGGGAGAGCAGCCTTCACCTGTGACGAAGTGAGGGAGAGCAGCCTTCACCTGTGACGAAGTGAGTGTTGTCTTTTTTTTTTACCATGCAAAGAAGAAAATTCTCTGACTCTTCAAAGACCCATTGTTTATTTTTCTGGCTTACTGCTGTGATTAAGCCACATTTGAGGATACCATTCCTCTTATTTTATTAGATTTATTATTCTCTTTTTATTTTTGTTTATTTAAAAAGTGTTTACAGTAATTCCTATGGGAATTTATGCTTGTAGCAGTGTTTATTTGGTTTCTTTCTTGGACAAATGCTTGTTTTTACTGTTTATGAAGAAACTTGCAGTATTTCTCCCAGAAGTGCAGTGTGTTTGTGCGCTGTTAGACACAAGGGGCTCACTCGTGTAATCAGAACTGGAAATTAATTGCTCCCGTCTTTACTGATTACTCTGCTTCATTTTAGGAAAGTATTGCAAAACAGAGCATGAGGATCCTCTTGACACACAGCTGTCTCGCCAACATGTTCTATTTATGTCACTAGCAAAATTTAAATCCTTAGTTCGACTGGTTCTGGTGCTGTTCATTTTGCAGATGTGCAAATGATCCATCAGAGTTGAATTTGAGGATGCCTTGTATGCAAGGTGTAAATAGCAAATCAGTAACCTGTAAGAAACTAAACATAGAAATAGGGCTTCAAGGTAATCTGCATACCACAATTTGTTTATATCCTGAATTCTGTTGGTGAGGAACCTTTATGGGCGTTCCAACTGTTGCATATGTCTGGTTAGGTACATGGCGAAGCGGGCTTTATACTCATTGATGGGTCTGATAAGGGTCGAGTAAAGTGGCACTACAACTTCCTTGAACCTGGATGCCATGCCTTTGCTTTTAAGTTTGGTGACATAGAATGATTTCTTACTACCTTGGCCACGTGTTGGTCAAAGGCCAGATTACTGTCTATATATGTTCCCAGATCCCAAACTGCCAGGTCAGTGGAGTAATTAACCTGGATGGCTGTTTTCCCAAAAGGCATTATAATGCACTTCTTGGCATTGAGTTTAATCTGTGGCTTTGACACCAATTATTTGCCTGTGTTAGACCCTTTTGCAAGATGTTAGTGTGTAGGGACTTTGATAGCTCTGTTTGCAGTCATCTACGAACCTTGTCAGCCAGCAGTTCTTGACATTAGCCTTGACCTCCAAGAAGTATAGGAGTAGGCCCAGCACAAAGCCCTTAGGTATCCCCTAGTGACTGGTCTCTTAGTGGAGATAGTCTCACCAATTCTGACTTCCTGAGTCCTATCTATGAGCCAACTGGCAAACTAGTCTGTTATGTTGAGATTTGTTCCAGTTCAGTGAGTTTGTCAACAATACCCGAGTAGGGTATTGTATTGAATGCCTTAGCCAGGTCTAGGTAAGCAGTATGTGCCACTTTCCCCTCATCCATTTCCTTGGTGACCCTTTCAAAGAAGTCTGCTAAGCTGAGTAAGCATGACCTTCCTTTGACAAAGCCAAACTGGATTGGGTTCAGTGTTTGAAGGTTGTCCATGTCCTTATTAATCATATCATTCCATGACTTTGTATATTAGATTGGTCAGACTAATTAGGTCTGTAGTTTCCAGGGTATGCTGATGGGCCCACCCTTGTGAAAAGGGATAACTGATGGACCTCCATTCACATGGTATAAAGACTGTTCTGAGTCTGCATTTGCAAAGTAACTCAAGTTCTTCACTCATATTGGTGAGTACTAGAAACAGTACATTTGAACCTCTGGTTGCAAAGTGACACAAGTGGTCCTCTCCCATATTGGTGAGTACTAGGTGCAGTACATTTGAACTTCTGATTGGCGTGTACTCTATCTGGTCGAGGGTATTTGTGTGTTAGTCCTGGAATCATGCCTGCAGTTTTGCAGTGTATGTTTCCCAGTCTAAAGGCTGGTAATTGTCTCTCATGGGTAGGGTATTTGGTTGGATGGTGTGCATTTCCAGTATGTGTAGGTATGAGTTATGGGATTTCTTGAAGGCATAGAGGCTGACTAGCTTGTTAGGATATGATGATGGACTTTGCTGTGTTGATTTGCATGTGGATGAACTCCTGAGCATCTGTTTAACCAACCTAGAGGCATGCTTGTTAATATAGATAGAGACACCTCCACCTTTTGTCCCCCGTTCAGCTGATGGTTTCAGTGTGTAAAAGGCACTGAAACCTTGCACTGCCGGTGTATTTTCTGTGGCTTTAAAATGTTTCTCTGTAACTGCACAGATGTCTATGTTCTCCAGAGTGAGGAGAACTTGTAGTGTGTGGAGTTTCTTGTTTAGACTCCTAGCATAGAGCAACAACACCTTTAGGTTACTTTTCGGTTTTATTTGCTATGTCGGTAGGTTTGTCAATTTGGCATTACCTAAAAAAAGTAGTATGAATGAAGCACCTGAAACCACGAACCACTCGAACATGACTTTATTACAAAAAGTATTAAAACCACAATAGCAACGAGAAACGCTTAACTTGTTCACCGTGTTTTTCATTATCAATGTAACTTCTTCAGCATGAACATTACATTCAGCCTCTTGTATACGGACTTGCCTCCTTAATCATCCAATCAATTTCATCATTGCATTAATAGGGTTATTCATTGCAAATTATTACAGCTTAAATGTCAAGGTTAAAATGCTGATCTAACACTTTTAAAATTATTAAATTTATTCATTTCTATAAATTTAAAATTTCATTAGCTTTGAAACGGTCACCAAGGCCATTGATGAGGGGAAGGTGGTCCACACAGTCTACCTGGACCTCGCAAAAGCCTTCGATACAATACCCCACTCGGGCATTATAGATAAGCTCACCAGCTTAAATATAAACCCCTATGCCACTAGATTAGTTGCAAACTGGCTCAAGGACAGAACCCACGTGGTTAGAATTGCTGGAGCCATGTCAGACTCCAAACCAGTTACAAGTGGCGTCCCACAAGGCTCAGTCCTGGGACCTCTCTTGTCCGGTATATATTTCTCGGAGGTACAGGCCAACATGGAAGGACTGTGGCTGACCAAGTTCGGAGATGACTGCAAACTGGGCGCCATAATCGACTCTCCAGCCGACAGAAGCATCCTCCAAAAGGGCCTCATAGAAACAGACAACTGGTGCCAGAGCCATGGCCTCAAGCTAAACGCCAAAAAGTGTATAGTTATCCCCTTTGGCAAAAAAAGTGCCCACAAATTACCACACAGGTGGTAATCCATTAAGTACAGAAGAAGTAATTAGGGACCTGAGGACCCAAGTTGATAGCAGTCTCTCATTTGACAACCACGTGGCCAAAGTGGTTAGAAAAACATTTTATATAGCCCACCTAATCATGAAGGGATTCACATCTAGATCAGGGGAGGTCATCGTACCTCTTTACTCATCCCTCATCAGGCTCATAATTGAGTACAATGCCCCTTTTGGGATGTACCTTACCAGACACCTGCAGCAACTGGAAAGACCCCAAAAGTACCTCACCAAGAGGATCAAAGGGCTCAAACAGATGCCATATGCTGCCCAGTTAAAGAAACTCCAGCTCTACTCAGTGGCATACCGCCTGTTCAAGGGTGATCTGTGCCTGACGTATAAAGCCATGTCCAACCCGGAATTAATGGACATGCTGCACCTCAGAAAATCCAAATCCCATCGAGCTACGTGCTTGAGAGACTTGAACCTCAGCACTGAAATTAATAGGACATGCTGGAGGGACAGATTCATAACCCAGAGGCTCCCTTCACTCTGGAATAAAATCCCTGTCCAGGTTAGGCAGAGTCCCTCATTGACTCAGTTCAAGAGGAATCTTGATGAGTGGATGGGAGATCATAGGTTTAACCCGGGTATCACTTCTGTGTCACTGTTAGACAGAGGCACAGTATACTAGCCTCGAAAAAGGGCATAGCAAAATTAATTTAAAATGGGTGGCGAAAGCCAAACACATTCTGGCTAGGCTTATACATGCCGTAGGGCAGATTGCCTAGTATGAACCTATGAACCTATGGACAGTTTTACTATAATAAAAATGTACAAATTAATACACTAAAAGTGTAATTTAGCTCAATAGCACCATCTAGTGACAAACTGAGCAATACTCATTCCTTTAAAAAACTTTACAATACAGGCTTCTGCTAAAAATGTAAACAGTCTTTTTACACTTACTAAAACCTCATCATTAATTCAGATGCACTAGCTATTTCCTATGTATGTATACACCTAAATTTACTTAACATACTTCATAGTTAATATAAACCTAAACATAAAATTGTACCCCTTTCATAATCTAGCAGCTCTTAACTTTAAAACAGGTACCATAACATGTTCGTTAATCCCTGGCTTTCTACTAGCTTCTAGGACCAATTGCCAGTAAAGTTCTCTCACTTCTATCGTATTCTCCCAATCACCTCCCCTAATATCTTGTGGAATTACTTCTAACACAAAGAACACAGAGGAAGCTTGCTTACAAACCGTAGTATGCTTAAAAAGGGCATTATTAGCATTTTTTTTGCTAATCTCATATATGTGTTCATATATTCTTTTAAAAGCCCTTTTGGTTTTACCCACATAAAAGGAGGTACATTTTTTTACATTCCGCCAGGTATATTCCTTTTGTGTCAGTTAGCATAGGATTTACTAATAAACAATCTATCTCTAGCCATTAAATAATGGCTTTCCTTGTTCATTACATATTTGCATTGTGTGCATCTACCACATTTACAAGTGCCTTTTTTTCCTAAAACTTGTTTCCTTATGTCCAACCCTATTTTCTAACCTATTTTTTATATTCCTATCTTTTCTATAACTAAAAACAATGGGTTGTTTAAAAATTGTAGTGAGGTCTGAGAATTATGAAAACATTTTCCAATTTTTGTTAATAACCTGCCTTATTAACCCAGATTCACAATTGAAATTCATAATATAAGCACTATTATATAGTCCCTATTACTATTATTAGATGTACCTTTATCTTTTCCACCATGTTTGTCACATTCATTTGAACTCCCTTCCCTAACAGTGGACTAAAGTCACCTACCCATCTTTGTTTTACTTCATCCATAACGCCATCAATTAACATTTCTGGATACTTTCTATCTAAAAGCATTTCTTTCAGTTTTCTACATTTTTCCTCATACACCCTCTGAACTGTAGTCATTCTTGATATTCTTATAAACTGTCCTTTGACCAAGTTCCTTTTTTGTTTAAAGGGATGAGCACTAGTGTAATATAAATAAGAGTTGGAGAATGTCTCCTTCCTAAAAAATTTTGACTCAAATTTATTGTCGTGGTAATTTTTATATATTGTAATGTCCAAGTATTCTAACTTATCCTTGTTAGTTTTATATGTGAATTTAAGAAAATCAGTTGTGTTAATAATAAATTCAATAAATTCTTCTATTTTTACATCCCCCTCCAACCAAAAGAAACACAAATCATCTCGATAACTTTTATAAAAATTACAGTACTTCATATATGGTGATAGTTAGGAATTTCTTTTCCCATGTATTTAGAACTATATTCGCAAATCTGGGGGCACAACAGGCCCCCATAGCTACACATTTTATTTGCCTAAAGAACTCTCCTTCAAAAACTATGAAGTTACTGATGAGGTTTTAGTAAGTGTAAAAAGACTGTTTACAATACAGGCTTCTGCTAAAATATAAAGTTTTTTAAAGGAATATAAGTATTGCTCAGTTTGTCACTAGATGGTGCTATTGAGCTAAATTAGTTACACATTTTTACTGTATTAATTTGCACATTTTTATTATAGTAAAACTGTCCATATATCCTAATGAAATTTTAAATTTATAGAAATGATTTATTGTACTATAAATTATTTATAAATTTAATAATTTTAAAAGTGTTAGATCAGTGTTTTAACCTTGACATTTAAGCTGTAATCATTTGCAATGAATAACCCTGTTAATGCAATGTTTAAACTGATTGGATGATTAAGGAGGCAAGTCAGTATATAATAGGCTGAATGTAATGTTCATGCTGAAGAATTTACATTGATAACGAAAAACACTGTGAACAAGTTAAGCGTTTCTCATTGCTATTGTGGTTTTAATACTTTTTGTAATAAAGTAGTGTTCGAGTGGTTCGTGGCTTCAGGTGCTTAATTCATACTACTTGTGGTCTAGTCTTATTTATGGGGGACCCTTTCTTCATTTATTGTGGTCGAGATTACCTTAAAAAAAAAAGGCTCTAAAGGGGTGGATAGTGTTTTAGCAATTATCTGGAAGTCTGAGGGACAGGTATAAGACCATCTTTGGCAAAGCAATGTGGTTTGTTAATCATGTCCTCCCATGCGAACATGTATTGAATTCCCCCAGAAATTACACAAGAAACTAAGCTAATCGCTGTTATGAAAGTAGAATGCTGCTCAGTGCAAGGCACATACCTGTCTGACACCTTCAGAGATCATTGTCTCTCTTCATATAGTCTAGTGAGGTACGTCTCAAATCATTTGCACCTACATGGAATATGATAGTCATACTGGTATATATGGTACAGTGACTTGAGTGCACTTATAATCTGGCGGATCCTGGCTCCAGATAAGCAACTAACGGTTATCTTCTCTTTGTCCAGTCTGAGTGGGGTGTGTGTACATCATACAGTGGAATCTTATATGACCAGTGTCCTGGATAAAATGCTTGCTTGCTTTATGGGTTTCCCTCTTGGGGATCCACTGTATGTAGGCATGTATTTATTGTTGCTTTCGATGTGTGCTTTAGAGAATGCCGAGTGCAACTGTCACTGTTAATAGGCTAAGGAGGTCTTTGATGTTTTGGAAGATTGCTTTTAGTGTCTCAGCATAAGATGGGTCTATATGTGACGTGGATGCTGTGTGTGCGCGTGTGTGTGTGTGTGTGTGTGCGTGTGTGCGCGTGTGTGTGTGCGTGCGTGTGTGCGTGTGTTCTTGACCAACTTGTTTGAAAGAGAGATGTTTGCCTCCAAGGAAATTGTGTTATGTACATTTTCCACATACTGTGTAGTTCCTTTAAGGGTTAAGTGGTTCTCTGTGAACATGACAGTTGCTATATTGTGACTTTATCAGCAGAAAAAAAACTGAAATTGAACTTCTGACCCCTCTGGTCAATAAATGACTAAACTATGAGCCCTTTTAGAGCGCTTTCCAACTCACAGACCAGGCGAACACCTTCTGCCACAAGGATGATCCTAGTCCTCATAATGTAAAAAGCCAAAAGGAACCCCACAAGTGCAATGCAACAACAAAAAAAAAAAAAACTAATTCCCTAGCTAGGTAGTCCTCCTGCAAGGTTATTGCAATACAGCTAGCTTAGGAAACAACACACAGAGCAGAGACAGTTTTTCAACAGAAAAGTACTTAAAATGGTCTGAAGATGCAGTACAACAGTAGCGATCACTTAAATAGTAACAAGTGCAAAAAAGCAAGCACAAGAACTTATCTTTGCCTCAGTGGTACTGGCTACAGCAGAAACGTTTCTTAATTCATTCACTCTGGAGCAGCTCAGAAAATACTGCTTGCTTACTTCCACCATAGGAACAACAGTGCAGCCTGAGCTTATTTTCAGATAATCCATTTGTAATACCATACAGAAAACAAATGTTCGTAACTCTTTAACCATAATAGCTAGACTAAAAAATGTAAATGCAAAAGTTGTTCAGCAGACACTGACCATTTCCAACAGTGTAAATGTTGACAGTGTGTATGTAACACGTTATTAAATATTTGCCAAGGAATACTGATATTGTGCATATTTTTACCTTTTTGGTACAACAAATCACAATATCTTGGTGAATGTACCATGTAGAACCATACAATTTGTAAGTAATTTCTTGTATGAATGTTAGCTTTAAAATGATACATTAATCATTAGTGCGATGCTCCGTTACAGAGATATTCATAGAAATATGATTAATTATTTCTCATAATTGATAAAGCACAATATCTCATCACCTGTAACAGACAGAGACTACATATCAGTGTACAGGTTGTGTGGCTCAATGTCAGCTTTAAAATGATGCATCATTTGTGCTGTCGCCATTCTCCCTTGCAAAGATATGGCATAATAATAAGTATTGCAAATGTATAATTTTCATAATCCTACAAACATTGATATCTATACATGTGTACAGCATACAGACAGTTATATTTCCATGTTGTAATTTAATACCGTCTTCAAAGGTAGTAGTACTGTCTTCAAAATGAGGTATTACTTAGCACATTGACATGCTCCCTTGTAAAGTTATTTACCAAAATATTAAAAAAATTCATAATTTTCATAACCCAAGGCCTAAACAAACTTTATCTGTATATATGTACAACATAGACAGTTATGTTATTATGCTGTAAGGAGTAATACTGTCTTCAAAATGGGATATCACTTGGCACATGTACATGCTCTCTGGCAAAATATTTAAAAAAAAAACATAATTTCCATAACCATAGCTGTACATGTGTACAGAATACAGACAGTTATTTTATAATGTTGTAAGAACTAACACCGTCTTCAAAATGAGGTATAACTTGGTACAATTACGTGGTCCCTAGCATACTTATTTACCAAAATATGAAAAACATAATTTCCATAACCGAAGTCCTAAACAAAATGATATCTGTGCAGTTGTCCTGCATACCGACAGTTTTTTCCATCCTGTAGCTACTAATACCTGCCTTCAAAATGAGGTGTTACCCAGATATGTTCCCTGATAGTTATTTAGCGAAATATGAAAAAATATCATAATTCAGACATAGTTGTTTTTCCATCCTGTAACTAACGATACTGCCTTCAAAATGAGGTATTGCTTACCCTGATAACATGTTCCTTGACAGTTATTTAGCACAATGGGAAAACTAATTACAACTCGCATAACCATAGTTGTAACCAAACTATGATGTGTGCAGGATGGTTATTGACATTCTTGTACGTGGTACTCTCCTCAAACAGTTCCTACTCAGCATGTTCACCATCTCCCTACCACAGTTATTTGCCAAAGTAAGGAAAATATAATATACATAACACAATTTGTAATCAAACGGTTATCTGTACCTGCGCACAGCATACAGATGGTTCTTTGACAATCTGAATATGAAGTGTTGCTCAGCATGTGTGCAAGGTTCCCTAGCAGTTCCTTTCCTGTGTCATTAGTGACAACTGTGTTCATAAAATATAACAATAGTTTCTTACCGTACTGGTCCTACTTGGTCATGGCTGTTGTCCATTCGTTCTCGCTAGCTGCATGTTACCAATATATCGTGCATATCTGTCATCACGCCATTGTGGAAGTCAGTCAAGAACAAAGCAATGCCATCCTCAGGTGAACGCCGAACATCTTCTGCGGTGATGCTGTCATGGCAGATTGTTGATCCACCCACCCTGTCCATCAAGCCATGCATGAACCCATTCTGGAAATGTCTGGCCTTGTGCACTGCCCATTGGCTGTTTGTTGTTTTCCATATCTGTGGAGGAATTGTCAGACCACACAAAATGCCAACGTGGCCACCACGACCGTAGTTCAAAAATTGTTCTGATTTCAAACCGTAGCCTTCTGAGTGGGTGAGTGATGACATGATTCCCTCCAATGTGTAGCACAAGAATGTCAGCCTCAAGGTAGATTGAACACTTCTCTTCCAACAACTGCAGGAGTCCGCTCCAATGCATACCTCTTCTTGCAATCCAGTATACCTTCACCCTAGATGTGGGGAAGCTCAAGTTGTAGTGGTTTTCACTTCTGAAGGCATGGCTGGCAGCCCAGTTAATGTAGGAATGGCCACACAGCCACACTTGTCGTTCTTGTGAAGCCATGTCACTGACACAAGGTGGGTGCACCTGCACAGGAAAGAAATGCAAACAGGTTACTACTGATGTTTGTGAAATGTATTTGAAGACTACACATATGTATATCAATAGCATTACCTGGTTAGCTCATCCAAATCTTCACTCCTATCCACAGTGGCATTATACATAACCGGTGATGACGATGCAAAGGTACATACCTACCACCCTTGACACCACCAATGGCTGATGCTGCAGAGGTACATACTTAACCAGCTCTGAAAACACCAAATTACACACACTGACTAGGGGGCGCAGAAAGGCCACATGTAAAGAGAAAAAGCAGAGTAAGGACCACCACTCCACTAATATGCTGAGGACAGGCATAGGGCTTCAGGTGGTGGGCGTCTGAAGTGTCCCATACTTGTGCTGGCTGCCCACTCAGACTCCTGGTAGCAGCACTAGCTCCCATCTGCATGCAATGCCAGCACTCTGCCTTCCCTCTACCTTTTCCATTTACATGTGTCATTTTGGCAATGGCCATAAGGACTCAAAGGAGGGAGCTAATCTAAAGCCTCTTGCCCTGATCGAGGACGGAAGCAATGTAATATTTGCTACCCTGACCTACATACATTTACTGTACCAGAGTGGAGGGAGAGCGAAAGGGCACATCAAAAAGGAAAAAGACGTACCAAGACACACACTTTTTGCAAGTGGCCTTTCGGGGAGGGACTTGAAGGCATCATAGTGGCACCTGTGAAAACATGCATATCCTGGAAAGCAGCCAAGTGGGACGGAGCTGAAGAGTCTCCAAGTTCCCCACTGCCTTCCAGGATGATCCTGACATTCATGGTGTCTTGGTGTGCCGCCCACGGATGCACACACCATCAGATTTGGCAGTAGGCAGAAATCACTGTGAACAGATGCATTCTTACCTTACATAAAATACTGCATGAGTGGAAACTGACAAGGGGCTACAGACAGGGCACATGTAAATACAAAAAGCAGAGTAAGGACCACCAGTCTACTAATAAACCCAAGACAGGCATTGGACTTCAGTGGCACTTGAGGGCATATAACCACAATGGGGACTGTACTGTGTCCAAAACAAATTGTCAGACTGACAGAAATAAACTGGTGTTTGTGTGTGTGTGTGTGGGGGGGGGGGGGCTTGAAATTACTCGACGTAGACAAAAACAAGAAATCTGGCTTGTGCATTCATCAATGTGATAACGACTTCTACTTATGTGAATAACAGTGACAGCTGCTGACAATTTTACCAGAAAAGTGATAATGACTCTGCTGTTCTACAAGGCACTTATTGTTAATGTGATAATGACCTGCATTTAATTACTGCAAAGTTATGCATGTTCAGACACAGGTGATAATAGCTACAGATAACCTGTTCTGTAGGCTTTCATTATACTACCTTGTGCAGCTGTTAATTAACACAGACTCATCATCATCTGTTGGGAGAAGACCAGAGTAATTCAGTAAAAATAATATAACACTTGTATATTACTGAGCCCTTCCTCCCACCTAAATTCCACACATGACTGACAACTCCAGGAAAAATGCCCAAAATACATGGTAGGTCCATGCTGATAGTGGTCAGCAAGTAATCACCTTTATCTCACTCAGGCAACTACTGAGTATAATCAGAAATAGAATAATACACGCAGAAATTATTTGTTGTCTTTAATTGAATATTTTACATTTTATGCAGACATATTACACTATATTTAAATGTCTGTGCTTTATTCTAGGTAATATAACCATATGTAATTTGCAGCGTTAATGTCTATGTTTTCTCCAGTAACCCCTCCAGTTGTTTATATTGTGTATGCACAAGCACCAAAATGACACACTAAACTATTTTGCCCAGCAGTCACTTCAGCAGTCTGACTATGTATGGGCAAACACTTCCCTGATAAACAATGAATTATTTCCCCAAGCAACAATCTTCATGAGTATGTCCAGGTATATACATGCACAAAAATGAAACCTTTCCCCCAAACAACCCTTCAGTAACATTTCCTAGTATGGCCAACCACCAAAATGAACTATTCACCCAAGCAACCCCTTCAGTAGAATGTTGAGGTATGCACATTCACCAAACGCCAAATGAAACTTCAGTAACATTTCCTAGTATGTACAACCACCAAAATGAAGCATTTACCCAAGCAACCCCTTCAATGAAATGTATGCACAAGCACCAGAATGGAAGATTTAGCCAAAACGACCCCCTTCATTAACATTTCCTGGTATTTAAAACTCAAATGCAAGTAATTATTTAGTGACTTCAGCCTCAGTGATTTGCCAAAAACCACAAAATTTGAGGAACAGAGCAAAAATACTAGGCAAAAATCTGGACATTGTGCGAAAAAGTGGACAGTTGAGAGGTATGCATATAAATAATTTACAGTTAAATTTCACCACCAGGGACCACAACCCCCCCCCCCCCCCCAAAAAAAAAAAAAGAGTAGATTGGAGGTTTTTATCAAAAAAATCGTTGTGACCTGACTATCCTTTCTATAGGTGAGTTGTGAAAAATACGTCCTAACACCAGTACAAGCTATATTATCTAAGAGGGCTGTCAGTTCCCTACTAACAGAGAATCCTTGCGGGTGACATCATTTGTGCCATAAAAACAGATCCATACTTCCTTACATTAACGCGGTCCAAGGCTTGTTTCACATCTGCTTTTGCTCCCGGCAAGCATAATACTATTCGATGTTCATTATAATTTCTGCCAATATATGCATGGGTTCCTCTAATAATTGAATCTTCAATTACAAGAATATTTTTGATGGCCAGCTCTGAAGAATCAAGCTTCTAATACAGTATCTACTTCTACTCACAATTTCTGTAAAAAAAAAAAAATATATATATATATATATATATATATATATATATATATATATATATATATATATTTCACTGTAAACTGTAAAACAATACTAGTTGGACTGGAAAAATAAATGAAAAATTGTGAATTATATATAAGTATTAATTAGTTAGTACTCCTATAAAACACTCACAAAACGTGTTGCTAGAATTCTTAACTTGCTTTGCTTGTGGATTATAAAAGCATCAACTATTACAACCAAACCTAGCAGAATCTCTTTAAAAAGATCTTATTTTCCACTACATAGAAATTAATCACTGTGTTCTGAGTAGGGCATTTTTTTCCCTGCCCCAATCCCCAAAACAACATTAAAACAACCAAAATAGCAATTGTCACCACAAATGGCACCCCATCTCTCACCTTCAAACTCTGCAGCCTTTTCTGCAGTGCCCTAGGGTTAAACCAAAATGCCAATATAAAAGATTTAAATAAGTGCACTTTTCACTTACACAATGGTAATGTATTTTACATTATTATTAATTATACTACATTAATGTGTAATGTAACTATATGATGCCTTTTGAGAAGCTTTCATTCTAAGTGGGTTATATAAGTATGTTTTAAGTTAAGGGTTTCAGTGGCAGTGCAACAGCAGCTGTCGACAATATTCCTTGTATACCTTCACCGTTTGTTTTACTTGGCAAGCCTTAACTACCAGACCCAAGCAATTGATGGAATACTCTATATTAGTCAGCGAGGCTATCAGGTGAAGTCAAGAAAAGGGACCTACTGCTTTACAAATGCTGTTCACAAGGGTTGTTGATGTGTGTATTAGTTATATCCTAAATGCACAGCATTTTGAGCATGACTGATCAACAGAGTATGAAATGTCCATAGTGGCTGAACTACTCTATCCTCGTGTTTATATTCCTCAATTGCCCTACCCATTTTGTTAGACTGTAGCTGCCCTGTCACTTGTCCTACTCTGCACTGGAATTTTAATGACAGGAGTACCCCAGCATATTTGCTATCCTTTCGTAGGACAGGTAAGCAGACAACTAAATGTAATTAAAAAAAAGCCTCATCTTATCTTTTCCACTACAGACTTCTAGCAACTTATATAAATATATACTCCAGTCCAAAGCATGAGACTTTATACATATTCATGACTTAAATATCCATGAATTTTCCATACCAACTTTGTCCAGATTCATGGTGAACAGATGCCTGCTCTGGCCAGCAGGAGTCATAAATGCAGGAACAGCTCCAGGACTGAATGCTGGTCTCCTTAAGAAGATACAACTAGTCACATGCACTGCTTTTACACCTAGGGGCACTTTTTAACATCACCATTCCAGCACTGCATATGTCTTTAGAATGTGGGAGGAAATTAGAACCACCATATAAAACTCATAGACACTGAAATGAATATGGAGATTCTGCACAAAATATGCCCAGTTCAGAACTGAACTGCAGAATCAGGTACTGTGAGAAAGTATGATTGTCTGTTGCACTGCCTGCCCATCCTACGCTTTGAAAAGTTATTCTTACTCTTCTAAACAACATCGCCAAATAGAAGATTCAATTTTTTTTGTGAGGGGGGGAGCAATTACAAGCTAAAGCTAAAATTATTTTTTACAAATAAAGCATTCGGATGTTTTTATTGATTCTTCTCAAATTCAAACTGTTAACATGATTTATTTCTACAACTTCTGCTGGTTCAGATACTCTCTTTTTTATTTAAATTCATAATGCAAATTTGATATTACTGCTGCTAGAAATGTTGATTGGCATGTAACTGCAATGTGTTGTTCAATGTTCTTATGTTCTGCTAATAGCTGTTAAACATTATTCTACGTCTCGTACTGCAGAGGTGCATTCCAAAAGCAGAACATTTTCAGCAACAGTAATTTCAGTTAGAACTTGCAGAGTTTATGGGAGAAATGGGGTAAAAGTTTTTCAAAACAAGGGAAACAATTGTAGCACTTGGTCTGAAGTGTTTAAATTTATAACTGTTGAAAGTGAGGCACTCTAGACAGTTAGAGCTGCCATTAACGGCAGCTGTTCAAGGTGCTAAAATTGGAGCCGCGGACTGGAAACTGTAACAACTGTTTAACAGAACTCTACCCAACAGAACTCAGTAGTTCACGAGCGAAGTGTGTGACTAAGGAGGATTAAAACTGCCTTTGTATGCCTCTTAATTGTGAACTCTAAAAGCCAAAGTTGGACAGTACATAAGGGACCAAGGAGGGGGAGAGAGCTCTCGGCAAAATGCCGGTATGCTGCTACTGTACTTACAAGTACTCGCACCTCAGATTTAATGAGAAACTTCCACCTCCCTTTCATACTCAGCTAGCCAAAAAAAAAATCTGTAGAATGCCAGTATACTGGAACTGCAGTGCATTCACAATTCTCACACTATGTGCACCTAGCACCTACCGAGAGCAGCCTGTTTCTGCATTTTTCATCTGTTTGGGAAACTGATCGTAAAATACTTTGTGGGCTGCAAAAAAGCTACTGTGCCACACCATTCAGAAGAATGTAAATGGAAAAACTGTCTCCCGTTAAACTATAGCAAGCCATTTACTACTAATACAATTAAGTCAAACCAGAGTGCAATGCAGTGAACACTTACCTTATTATGGATAGGAATATCTCAGTTGTAGCTGTAGGGTACTTGCTTTTCAGGGTTCCTTGCTGCTGGGCTGATGAGTTATCGCTGGTCTTCACAAACGGTGCACAGAAAATGTTCTGTTACAATAGATAGACTGCTCCATTAGCAATATAGCAGGACCCTCTCTTTGTCACAGAACAAACAAAGCTAGGTCTGGGTGTGGAGTTTGGCAAGTGGCAGCTTGGATTGCAAGAATCTGGCTGCCACCAGTGGAAAACATACAGAATCCGCTTGCAGATCCACAGTGCATGGCAAGCCGATTTTCTCCAAAATGTTAAATATAAATGTGATGTTACTCCACAGTGAAAACGAAGTTGAGAAATTACCTGACAAAGTTCAGGTACTTTTTCAACTTAATTTCTAACAGTGGAGCTAAAAACGGGCTGTGAATTTACTGGCGTTTGTGGAAGGCACTCAGGTGAAGCAGCTTACATTTTCAAGCTAGTCAGACCCGCTCTGATGTAAGCACTAAGGTGTCCTGAGAAGGTACTCTGAGTTAATGAGTTGATCACAGACTAGGATGCCACACTTTGCTGAGCTCTATGGAAGTGAAAGTGTGTGGATCTAATTTTAACACTGGTTTGGCATATTGATTGCTTTGGTGTTTTAACTTGTGTACTGGAAATTCTTTAACTTCTGTCAGTTGTGTTGTAAAGGAATTCTGAACACATTTCAAATTGCTTTTGTTATAATAGCACCGTTTGGCAAATTTAGTTGTGTGGGACATGCATATTACTAGAAAATGCTTATTGTGATCCTGTACTGTTACTTTATTATCCTGGCTGGTGGTGTCTTCCCTGCCTTAATGGATCCTAACTCTGGAACTTCCCCAATCAAATCCATTTGGCCCTAATAAGAAGAAATACAATGAAATATGCTCTGCCTGTGATTAGGGAGTCTGTCGGCACCAATGCTCGGCCTACAGAACACTTTTTTGCCCTGTCTACCTGTAGTGTAGCCTTGCTGACCACTGTGGAACTGGGTTTAGACACATCCTGCAGGGCTGTTGCAGTACCTGGTGCAGTTGTGGAAGAACTGAACCATTTTGATGCAGTAGTAGTATGGTGGTAAGACACCTTTTGCCTGACGCAATATCCTGTCCCTTAATATTTTATCTAGTGGTGAAGTTCACAAGAAAAGAAATAGAAGCTTTGTCGTACAGCTGTTTATAAGGTTAATGTTGTTTCCTTGGCTAAGGGTGTTCTGCAGACAGCTAATTCTGTTGGTTATTTCCATACATGGATAAAGTACTGGTTTGGTTAGAGACCTTTCTGTTTCAGATAATGTGGAATATTATGAGGACAATGGTGTTTTCCTAGCTGATACCGAGTCCAGTCAGTCTAACTCTTCCGAAAGTGAACCTGAGATGAAGTCCAAGCAACTGTTCACTTTTTCTTAGAAGATTCATAGATTTAGTGATTTTTTTTCTTTGGGAGCATTCAGGAACTACCCTAAAGCTAAGCAAGGTATATGACCTTATAGAGGATGAGATGCCTGATTCTTTGCCTACCCCCCCCCCCCCAACCAGCTTGCAAGATGATTATAAAGCCGTGTGCAGGATACTAGTATCTAATCCAGCAGTCCTTCAAAAGGCTCAGAGAAAATATAGGTCCTCCTCACATATGGCAGGTCTCTCCCCACTTCCCCACTGAGTATTGACCAACTGCCTGCTCAAACTCCTTGGCTTCATCTAATCCAACACCCCCTGATAAAGAAGGACAATTGTTAGATATCCAGGGCAAAAGGTTGTCTTTTTCTAGTAATCTAGCCATTAGAATGTTAAATTATCAAGGCTATATGTAGAAATTTATTTTACAGCGTGCATACAGTTTGGTTAATTTTGCTGCATCCTTACCTGCAGACTAAGTCTTCTATGAATGAAATTGTTTTTAATTTGACTTTGGTTTTGATCCGTGATTTGAGAGGTGTGCTTGGTTATGCAGACTTAATCTGAAGAAATGCTGATGCTTCTGTTAAGACTGTATGCTTGGTTAAGTAATCCGAACTTCTCTGATTTTAAAAGCCGAAATTTTTAATGCAACTTTAAGTTCTGAATTGATGTTTGGGCCCAGATTCTCAAACAGTGGGATGGTATTAGCAAATTAATGCATGGGTGTCTAAGATGTTTCATGTATTGAAGTTGTCCCCAAAACAAGGCATCTTCCTTCAAGGGGCAGGGTAAAAATCCCAGGCAAACAGAAGTCGGGGATCAAAAAGGAAATGGCAGGAGGATAATTCTTTGAAACCAAACGGGGGGGTAGCTTCTGAAAAAGGATCAACCCACTGCAAAGGAATGACAACGTAGAATCACAAAGCTGCCACACAGCCCTTCCTTCTCTTCTCCTTCCTCCGTGCTCTCTCAACCCTGCAGCCTTGTTACAAATAGTCTCAGACAAATGGGTTCCGTGAATAATTCTGAGAGGATATATTTGGCAGTGAATAGAAAATCCTGTCCCTTTCAGAATTCCCTACACCCACCACACCATATTTCCTCCAGAACTCTGTTCACATGAAAGAAGCAGCACCTGTGAAGCACATAGGCAAAGAATTTTAATCCAGAATAATTTTGGTATTGAAAAAGAACCGTCCTAGACTTATTCTAGATTTGTCCTATCTAAACAATTTTGTAAAAGTTTAGAAATTCAAAATTCTCACCTTACAGTCACTCTTAGCTTTGCTTTGAAACCACTGTTTTATGGTGACTGTAGATCATAGGGACATTTTGTTCACAATTTCAGGAAATTGATTTGCTTTATTTGGCTTGCATTACCAGTTTTCTGCATTACCATTTTGACTATCTACTGCACTTCACGTGTTTTACAAAGTGTCTGGCTGCAGTGGCTGCCTACTGCAAAACCCTAGGCAACCACAATTTTTCCTTGTTTAGACGACTTGCTGATTTGTGCAGATTCTGTATCCAGGTGCTTGGAGTCCTTGGACAAGGTCACATCCTTCATTTCCCATCTAGGCTTTAAATTGAACCCTCAAAAGTCCTTCCTCGCAACTTCTCAACAAATTGTTTTCCTTTGGTGTTGGATAGCCTTGGGGGGGTCTGCAGTCAGAGTGTAAACTGATTTTTGTCACCTCAAGGAGAAACATCTCTGGGGCTTCACAGGAGGAGTTAGCAGTCTGCTAAGAACTTAATTTCGGGCAGATTAAGTTCTCATTGGAGAATCCATACACAGGAATTGTTGTCCTAAGAAAATGTTTAAATTTCTGACTAAAAACGGTGTTTCTCCTTTAAGATATCTGACTTTTTTATCAGTATCAGAAGTTTACTGTCAGGGACTGCTATTTATAGCGATCTGTATTTTTTTAGCTAACTGGGGACCAATTCTGATCAAAATGTATGTTCTTGTATAAACTGTTTTTTGTGCACAAAAGATTTAAATTGGTACATGCAGGTTTGTGTGTTTACAGTGTAGAAAGGATATGTTCACCTGGCAACCTGCCTGACATTTTTTTTTTTTTTGTCAGTGTTTTGAACTTAGAACGCATACCCTGGCGAGGAAACTGAATGCTGCTTGTAGTTTATTTTGTGGGCTGGGGAAGAAGTATGTGTAAGCATGCTACTTGCATAGACAAGGTGATTACTTGCCTTCCTACTCACACCAGCAATACTTGCCTCTTTTGGCTTTTCAGTGATTACAGCATAGATATTTACTCCGGTCCTGCTATTCGTAGAAAGAAAGAAAAAATATTTTCCAAAGAGCCATTGCCGTGGACTCGGGCTACACCTCAGCTGAAAGTGGGTGAACCTGCAGTGGCCATTGGTTATTCCTGAGACCACTCACTCTCCTCTACAGTTTCTTCTCATATAGACTTTTTGGCCACCAAGAACCAGAGGTCAGCTGTGCCCTCTCTGGCTGAGTGTCTGATTGTGCAAGTGAGAACAGTCTGCTGTAGGAGTGGGAGACACTCTGGGAGATTATTTGTGGGGTAACTAAGGCAAGAGACCATTAGACTTGTCAGACGTTGCATTACAGCTTATAAATCCTGAGGGAACATGGTCTAATGATTTTGACTTTGAAAGAGATGGGGCAGCTTCTTTGGATTCACAAGTCCACCTTATGATTGTAAAGAAAATAAAAATTCTTTCCTCATGTGGAAGGGGTCTCTTAGACAATAGCCATAGCCAGGGTAAATGAGATGTATTTTCTTTTTAATGGGAGCAAATAGACCGTGTATTTCTCATTCCTCACCCGTCCCTCCTATACTTGCAGTCCGGGACAATATGTGTTGAATTCTGCCTGTAATTAACCTGACACCCAGCCATCGGGTCCTAAAAAACAGTTAAGATATGTTCTGTCTCACCTTACATAATACCCAGCTGCTATATCCACTGCATCTCTTGGGAATAGGCTAGTTTTGAACACCAACCTTTCACCTGTTGACAAAGGCAGTCAAAGACCACCTAGGTAAGAGAATGTGTTTTTGTCTTCCACTTTGGCTTTCAGAATTCTCTATTTTCAGTCATACGTGTGGAAGTTTGCTTTATGTAGACAGTGTGAGAGAACTTGTTACTTCACTTTCTACTGAAAAAGATTCTTCTATGAATCCTACTCGTTTTTGTTTCTACCTTGTCCCGGGTATCAAAACATGCTTTGAAGAGTGTTTTATTGTGCAGATAGTGTCTAGGGTCACTGTTACTTTTAAAGTGTTGAAGATATGCTTTGGTACGTAACCTAATGTCTGAAATCTTGGATTCTGTTTTAGATAAGGAGATATTGTTTTGTTCATCTGCTACCCAGGTTCTCAAACAACATAACGGAGGAAAATTGATTCATGGAGTTGAGATCTTTCATTTCCCCCAGTACAGATTTTACAGGCCCCCACTCCTTTCACTAAGAAGCCAGATAAGCAAAACCAGTCATATTCTGACAAACAAGGAACTAAAAAGAGATAGCCGGAGGGAAGTAAACAGGATCCCTTTCAGAAAAATGGATAGACCTATAGTACAGAATGACTGCTTGTGGAGCAGTTTCCATGGGGGTAATTATGGAAGGCTTCTGCAATCATTCAGGCAGACCAACGCCCATCAGTATAAAGATATTGGTTGTAATCCATACCTTGAAAGCTCTTCATCACCTTTGGTCACCAGGACCTCTTTAAATGAGTGCAGACAACAAAGGAACCTGATTTGGACCAGCTCGTGAAAACAAGCAGAGAGGTAAAAGCCTATAAAACCCCCCCCCCCCAAGGCTTGAGATTTAGTATTTGTGCATTTCTTAATCCTCCAAACATCTTACTTTCTTCAGATGTGTTTCCAGTGTCAGATATATATATATATATATATATATATATATATATATATATATATATATATATATATATATATATATATATATATATATATATATATATATAATTGTCTGTGCTTTCTAGTTTGTGGTTGGTGTTCAAAAAGTTTTTCCTGAGTTGTTGCCATCCTTTTTGTTAGGCAGCCTTTCTTCCCCTTTCTATTTTCACAGCTATCTTTTGTGGTTGAATTTTTTGTAGCTATACTAAAGCATTGCTCGTCAAAGTTATAGCACTGTTTTTGTAAAAAAAAAAAAAAAGTCTAGTGTGTTTTCTTGCTAGTTTACAATACAGTTTTCTCTCCTTTTCTGCATACCTGTTTCTTTTTTTTTTTGTGTGTGTATTTTCATTGTGTTTACTGTATTTGAGTTATGGGCAAGACCATATGGTTTAAGAAGCGTGTGGGATTTGGGAGTAAGAGGCCTCCCTCAGGAGACATGTGACAAATGTGTTTATTGTCTTGGCGCCAGTCATCTCGATGTGGACTGCCAAACTTGTACAGCCTTTGGGTCTTAGGATCTGGCTGACATGCCACAATTGAACTAAAAGGCTGCTTCCTGCTGCTTCTGAGGCTTCTGTCCCCACTGCTCTCTCCCTCTTCATCCAGATCTGCTGAAAAGAAAAGGGAGAAAGGCAAAGAAAACAGAATGAGAAACATGAAAGAGCTCCAGAGGCGAGGAGAAATCAAAGCTTAAAGGAAAAAGATCCTCTGTATCCCTTTTGAGGGGCAGCTAAGTGTGAAGGCCCCAAAGCCCTCTGCTCCTCCAGCTGCATCAACAGCTCTGGGTGAGGGCCATTCCAGCTCCAGTCTCCATCCTTATCAGTGCTCGCATTGGATCGAACTGCTTTCATTTCTATGGATGTTTTGAGCCTGCTTCTGTCAACAACTCTGGAATCTGGTCGGATCCTTTCCTCTTTCATGGCCATCTCCTTTGAGCTTGACTTCTCTCTGGAGCCGCTTCCTTGTAAGGGTCAGGGCATTCCCCTTTTAGATCTATGAGTTCCCCTTGCTCATTCCTCGACCCAGCAAGTCTTTGTCTTTGGCTTCAAGGTCTGTCTAGGAGGTCTGCCAAAAAATATAAAGGAACCTGATTTGGACCAGCTCATGAAAACTTTTCTCAAGACCCAGATGGATCTGGGAAGCATTCCTTCACACACTATCCAGAGAGTATAGGAACCTGACCCTATGGCCCCTACTGTTTACATTCCCCTCTGGTCTTCCTTTCCACACTGGTGCCTTTAGTTCTGACACTTCTCCACGTTACCCCCTTGTCTGTGCCAATTGCTTTGTTGCCTTTGGCTCTGACTTCTACTTTGGTGTACTCTACCCACATCTCCTTGTGCCGAGTGTTTCCTAAAACTATAGTGTCAGAGTGGAAGGCCAGGGTCAGCTTTGAGATTCAGTCATCCCTACCCCTTCGGTGCATTGGCTTTAGACAGCTTTGCTCCAGTCTCAACATTTGATCTATCTGGGTTGGCAGTTGCTACTGGGGTTTCCCCTAGGTTTTGATCCAAGGGGTCCTCTTGCCATTTCTCCAGCATCAGCCTTTTTTGTAGAAAGGATATTGCCACTCTGAGACAGGTACCTCCATTCCACCAAGGGGTCCATCTAGATCCTCCCGTCTTTCTAGGATCTCTGTCTTTAATGAGGTGTCCTCTGGACAGCCCATACCATTAGACTTCATGCAGCCGCACCCCAGGGGCTCCCCTGTTAAATCCTTGTCACCCCTCCCGTGGCCTTTCCTCTGGGAGGTTCATAAGAAGAGTTAAGGATTCCCCATAAGAATTTCTTACTGAAGACTCTGACCTGGTGAAGACTAAGGTTCTCCCGACCCCCTATGCAGATGCCTTCTTTGTCAATCTACTAGAACTAATGAGAAGAGGGGGCTGGATTGTCAAAGCCCTTTCCCCAGAGGAGTCAGTCTTCCTTGAAGTATTTAGCATGGGCCCATGAGTGCTGCCACCTCTGGATGCACTAATCAAGCTTGTATCCTGGAGGACTTGGAGAGAACCCAATGTGGTGGAGCCAATCCATCACAAACCAGATAAGGTTTTGGCCACTAACCCCCACCCACCACCCCCAACCACCAGGACTGATCTTTTTTGGGGTGAAGATTCCTTTGTTACTGCTGCTGCAGCTACAACAAGAGATACAGAAAGTGCATCAGTTCATCCCCTGAACAATGAGTCACATGTGTTTGAACTAATTTGGCAAGCACACTTATGCTTCAGCCACGTTTGCTCCCAGTGCACTGAATTTATTTACTTGACTAGGCTTTAGAGAGACCTGATTTCTGAGGTCTCTAATGAGGGCTTAGAAGCCACTGACTTTGAAAGTCTTGTAAGAACCTCACCACCATGCAATCCATGTCAAAAGTTTCGACTTGCCTTGTATGAAATGCGGTGTATGGTATGGCTCGCTTTGCAGGCATTGCAACTTGTCATCATGCTTGGATGCATCTTTGCAGACTGCTTCAAGGCATCTTTCTTGAATGCTTCCTTTGATAGAAAAAGAAGTTATGTACTCACCATAATGTTCTAGTTGAGTAGTTACACTTCATTTTTCTGCAACCTGTGAGTATTTGGATCCATATCGGATCCGAGTTGGCAACTTTTCAAACATCTGCTCCGAGCTCCTCCCCCTTACTCATAATCCATCACCATCTCCTACCTTCCCTCAGATCGAGTTTGCCACTACTCAAACCAATCAGCAACTCAGCTTACAATAAACCATGAGCAAGTTTGAGGGAAGGAGAGTGGGACGGTTGCAGAAAAATGAAGTGCAACTACTCAGATGGAATGTTATGGTGAGTACATAACTTCTTTATCTAAAGTAGTTAACTTCATTTTATATTATATTTTTGTCCCCAGCTACTCAAACTCCTGAGAGGCCCTCATGGAAGGATATTCCTGAGCACCGCAGAGCTGAAGGATGCTCTCCCTCTGGAGATCAAATCCAATTTATGAGAAATGAAGGTATTTGACCTTGCCCAAGTTGCTGCCACACAAATGTCATCCAATGAAACCCTAGACCAAAAGGCAGCAGAAGTCACCATAGATCTGGTAGAATGAGCCTGAACAGGACCAGTTGGGGACAGACCTTTGTCTTTATAAATTTGCAAAATACATTGTGTAATCCATCTAGCTAATGAAACCTTGGAAATGGCTTTACCCAGAAAGGGTTTAGAAAAGGACACAAACAACTGGTCAGACTTACAGAAGGGCTTTGTTCTGTGTAAATGGAAACAGGTGTCTATGAACATCTAGCAAATGCAGTTTATATTCACCCTTGTTCTGAAATTTTGGAAAGAAAACAGGCAGGTTGTTTGATTAATGTTGGATTCAGACGCCACTTTTGGTAAGAAGGAAGGATTTGTGCGAAGAGAAACCCTGTCCTTATGGAAGATCAAGTACGGAGGCACTGCAGACAAAGCTTGACTCTCAGAAACCCTCCTAGCTGACATAATGGCCACTAAGAAGGCTGTCTTCCATAATAACTTCAAATCTACTGACGCTGCAGGTTCAAAGGGGGGAGCAACTAAAGCCTGGTGAAACCAAGGTAAGGTCCCAAGGAGAAACGGAGTCCTTAATTGAAGGACGCAAAAGAAAGGTGCCCTTAAGAAAGCCTTACACAGTCTAAAAGAGGCCAGGGCATTCATGTTTTCGCCGACATGGAAATTCGAGATAGCTGCCAGTTGTACTTTCACAGTGGAGGAACTAGCCCATTGCTGAAAAATACTGGCTAAGAAATCCAACGCTGCAGGAACAGGGGCTGTAAAAGGCTCTAGGTTTCTCTGAGAAGCCCAAATAGAGAATCATTTCCATTTACTGTGGTAAATCTTCCTAGTGAAGGCCTAATGGGATGCCACCAGAATAGTTTTTACTGAAGATGAAAGACTGGGAGTCCTGGCAATCAAGGTAACTGGAGCAACCAAGCCATTAGCTTGAGGCTGTCCAGGTTGGGCGAACAAGTGCCCGAGGGATGTGAAATTCGATCCGGCCAAGGATCCAGAATCCAAGGAGGAGCTAGAACATGAGGCCAGAGGAAGGGGAACCACAGCTGACAAGGCCATAACGGGGCAATGAGGATCACTTTGCACTCCAGTCAGCAAGCTTTCTGTGGAAACTTCAGAATGAGAGGTAAATGGGATAAGCATACAGTAACCCGGGAGGCTAAGCATGGACTAGAGCGTCTCTGGAGGGTTCCCCTGGTGAGGGGATCAAAGCGAAGAACTCGCTGCACTTTGCATTGGAAGGGGATGTGAAGAGATCGCAGCAAGGCTGACCCCACGCAAGGAAGATCTCCTCTGCTATCAATTGTTTCAGAGACCACTCGTATGGCATTAGAATAGCCAGACTCTGTCCGCTAAAATGTTGGAGCGTCCAGGGATGTGCATTGCAATCAGAAACCGACTGGTGGAGCTAGCCCACTCCTACACTCTCATGGCCTCGCGACACAGAGGGTAAGATCTGGTTCCTCCCTGTTTGTTGATGTACCAGACAACAGACATGTCTGACTGAATTGCAATCGTCCCCAGAGGAAGAACAGTGTTGAAGGCTTGCAGTGCTAAAAGCAGTGCTGTCATCTCCAGAACATTGATATGCAATCTGGTCTCGATCTGGGACCATGTACCTTTGACGGTCTTCCCCAGATAATGCCCCCCCACCCCCACCCGAGCTGGGAGGTGTCCGTGGTCACTGTGGCTTGGGCTATGGGTGAAACAAATGGGTGTCCCGCTAAGATCTCCGGCGATTGGAGCCATCAGAGAAGAGACACCCGGTAGGCTTTGCTGATTTGAATTGGATATTCCATGGGGAGAACTAGCCAAGACCACTGTACGGCTAGAGTCCCTTGAAGAACACGCATGTGAAGACGCGCACAAGGGAGAATAGAGATTTCTGCAGCCAATAGAGTCCAGGGTTTTGAGAATGTCGCCCACCTTTGCTAACCAGGAGCCAAAAACTACTGATATATGGGCCCGTAGGCTCTGGACCCTAAGACTTTTAGTCTAAGGGTGTCCAGCCGTGCCCCGATAAAGTCCAAGATCTGCACCGGGTACAAGAGGGACCTGGAAACATTGATAGTGATCCCTAGCCAGTCTGCAAGATGAAGGAAGGAGTCTCTGGCTAGGCAAAGAAGACGCTTGGTGGAAGCAGCGAGAAGCCAATCGTCTAGGTAAGGGAATACCTGAATTCCCTGAAGCCTCAGGTGAGCCGCTACGACTGCCATTAACTTGGTAAACACCCTGGGGGCTGTGGTGAGACCAAAGGGTAAGGCTCTGAACTGGAAATGATTGGCTCCCAGCCAGAAGCAAAGGAATCTCCTGGAGTTTCTACAAATCTCGATGTGGTAGTAAGCGTCCTGGAGGGCTATCAATCACATCCAGTCCCATTCTCGAAGATAAGGTGGAATGGACTGTAGGGTGGCCATCCGGAATTTCTGCTTGTCGACAGCCAGGTTTAAGGTTGACAAATCCAAAATGAGCCTGAGGTCCCCAGTCTTTTTTGGCACTAAAAAGAACCTGGAGTAAATGCCTGATCTGGACTGATCGGGGGGGGGGGGGACGGGGACTGGTTCAATGGCTCATTTGTGAAGCAGCTTGGAAATCTCTAGCACTGCCATCTCCCTTTCAGCGGGTGGGACATCTGGGAGAAGCTTTGGTTGGACGGGAGGGGCAACAAACAGGATGGTGTAGCCTCTGGATACTATTTGAAGCACCCAACGATCTGCAGTTATGTACTCCTAAGCCGTTGGGTGCAATGATAATCTTCCCCCAACTGCCTCCAGAGTAGGACAGTCTGTAACCCCTCTGGGCTGCTGCGTGGGTCTGTCCGAGAAGGGCTCCCTAGACCCAAAGTTCCTCGGATCCCCTCTGCCTCTGGGGCGGCATCTGTTCTGTCCCCCTCTGCTTCTAGGGGACGAGTTGTTTTGAGAGTCCCGGGAAAACTGATTTTTGGAACCATATCTTCTTTTGTCCTCTCGGATTCCTAGAAAAGGATCTTTGAGAACTAGAAAAGAGGACTCCGGTAGACAGTCTTCCCGTCCTTTTCACTCTGGACAAGGGTGTCACATACGGTCTTCTCAAAGAGAGAAGAACCATCGAAGGGAGCATTTGTGAAAGATGCTTTGAAGTGGTCCACAAATTGACACAGTCTGAGCCAAGCGTGTCGCCTCATAGCCACACCAGTCCTAGCCGCCCTAGCTGTTCCTTTCGTAGCGTGGGAAAGGAGGTGCATAGACATGTTCGATACTGACTTGAGTCGACATTTTCACGGAGAACAGATGCTTGTCCTCCGGCGACTCTAATTCCTTGACGAGGTGTCTCTGCAGTCGTATAACATTTGCCAAATAGTTCAGCGTTCAGATGGAAAACATCGCTGAAGAATACACTCGCTTCCCAAATCGATCCACCACCCTGGACTCCTTGTCCGGAGAGTGGACTGAGGAACTCTCCTGAGCCAGCCACCTCTTGGTGGCTGCTGCAACTACCATAGCATCCACGGGGGGATCCTTTATACCGGGCCTGTCTGTCTGAGGGTGGAAAGAGACTCTTGTCCGGGCGTTTAGGTATCGGCTCTATGGTGTCAGGCTCCTTTCATGCCCACATGGTGGTAAGATCCACTAACGATTCCGCAGGCAGGGACACCCAGAACTTGGATGGGCACGTGAAAAAAGCCTTCAGGGACACTGATTCATCAGTAGAAGGTTTTGGGGCTGATCAACCTCCCCTCTGGCGGAGGATCTCCATGATGTCTCCAAAGGAGACATCCTCGGGAGGTCACCTGGGGGAACCTTTTCCTTCATCTAAATCAGTGTCTTCTGTCAAGGACTCGGGAGAGTCCAGGTGCCTTCTTTTACACGTGTGCTTACGGTGACCCTCTTCAGTGGGACTCTCTGAAGAGGGCTCCTGAGCCACAGGGGGTTCCTTCAGGGGAACCGCCTGGGGCTCCTCTAGCACAGGCTGTCCCTGGGACAAGCTGAAGGGGAGTCGTAACCGAATCTGAGGAAGTCTGGGTGGAATCCAAGGAAATAGGCTGGGTTCTCGATCCTTTGGAGCGAACCCTCTCCACCACGTTGAATGCCAATGGAGAGCGCACCTCCTTAGCACCCAACAAGGAGGAAGTTCTCCCTGGGTCCGCCGTGAGAATCGGGGCCATGGCTGGGGTAGCCAGAGCTCCGAAGGAACAGCTCTGATCCGACAGTCTGAGCCGAAGACACCTCCATTCCCTCGGATCAGACTTTTTGTCCTTGGCCCAGAGAGTTGCTCGGATCTGAACAAGTCGGATCCGAGGAACTTAAGGTAATCGCCGGAGTCTAGGTTGGAGGAACTGTCGGCGCCGAATCCCCAGCTCTGAAGATCCTCTGAACCATAAACCCTGAAACCGCAGGCCGGATCGGGGAAGGAGAAATTGGATGAAAGAAGGGCATGGAGGTCCACCCTCCAGAGGGAGAGGGGCCTGGCAAGACTCCCATCTGGATTCGGGTCTGAATAAATCTCCTCATCATCCATACCCAATTCAGAGACTCCGAGTCGCGCGCAAGGAAGTGACAGACTCTGATCTGGCTGATCACTGTGACAACCTGGATGAAGGCCTCTGATCCAAGGGCTCTGTCGGCTCCGGGGAGAATCTCTGGGAGTAGAGCTGAGGAGACGTAGGTCTCAACACCTTAGAAGGCAGGCTAGGGAAAGGCTCCCGATCTGGAGACCATTTATGGGGCCTATCTCCCTTCTCTCTGTCCTTATCCTTCTTTCTGTCTTTTTCTTTGGCCTCCCCTTCAACAGGTCTAAGGGGAGATTGGGCAGCTGCTGCAGGAACCGAGGCTGAGGCCGATTTGAGTCCAGAGTGGAAGCAGGTAGAAGGCCTTTAGCCACCAGTTTGGCCTTACTTTCCTTCAAGGCCCTGAGGTTAAAACCGAAGCACACACTGCACTGCACTGATAAATGGGGAACACCCAGGCAAACAACACACAGTGTGAGACCATCCGCCGGTGAAAGCTTATGGGCCCCACTGTGCATTTCTTAAAAGTAAATTTTGGCTGATCAGCCATTCTACACACACACACACACACACACACACACACACACACACACACACACACACACACACACACACACACACACAGCCCACCAACTTAAGTCCAACACACTAAGCACTCACATCTAAGGGGTGGGGAGGGCCTACACTAAATTACTTTACAACAAACTTTCAATCGACGAACAAGCGTTTGGGGGAGGAAAGGGAACTAACTGATAACACACACTCTCTACTCTAGAAAAACGAACAAAAAAACTTACTACAACCCTATGCTCAGAGCTATGGAGATCACAATGCTGATGCACGAAGCGGCAAACTAGATCTTGGGGAAGGTAGGAGGTGGTGATGGGGTATGGGTAAGGGGGAGGAGCTTGGAGCTCGGAGCAGATGCTTGATAAGTTGCCGGCTCGGATCTGATATGGATCCGAATACCCACAGGTCGCAGATAAAATGAAGTTAACTACTTCAGATCCATCTTTTACCTAGGTTAATTATGACTTGACTAAGAAGAAGCAAGATGATGTCTACTGTTGGGAGTATGCTTCTCCAACCCTAAGAGTACCTCGTCTAAGAACCAAAGAAAAGGGAGAAAAATGTTCTGTAAATTGCAACAGCTTGCCCAGGATGCTACTAGTGAAAGCGCCCCCGTGGCAGGAGTGTACTGCAGTTTGAGTCGGAGGATCCTTCTCAGGCAAGCCCTTTCAGTGCTGCTGAAAGTTTGCCCAGCTGCTGCACTCTGGAGGTAGTCAGGGGTGCTTGACTGCCCACTTGAAAGCTTTGGATGCCATCACATCAGACACCTCCGTGTGTCATTTCCAGAGGCTATACAGTCCCCTTTTACTCCCATCCAAAACTGAAACAAAAATCCCTCCCATGTTTACTCCCATCCAAAATTGAAACAAATCCCTCCTAGACTTTCCAGTCAACAGCAGAGGGAAGCATAAGTAGCAATCCAGAAGTTGTTATCCAAGTGGTCCTACCAAGACCAGTTAGGATCTGGGGTCTATACAGGATTCTTTAGTGCCAAACTAAACACAGAACGTCAGGCCCGTACTGAACCTAAGCAAGTTAAATTTCTTTGTGAAACGGACTACGTTCTGGATGTTGACGTTCATTCTACTTCTGCTGTAGAAGAACAATTGGGTTGTGCTCAGTGGACCTCAAGCATGCCTGCTATCACATAAAAGAGACAATGCAGGAGGTTTCTACCCTTGAGGCTGGGAGTGAGTAATTTTGGGTAAATATACAGAGTTGAGTATTTTTTTGGTTTTACAGTTTGAACTGTTGTTGCTTAGATTTCTGCCATGTCTTCAGTTGGTATAACTGGCTTTTATATCTTGTGTGTTATCTAATTCAAATATCACTTAATTTGACCTGTTAGTAACAGCCTGCATTTAATTATATACAGAGTTGAGTATATTTTTTTTGGTTATAGAGTTTAATTGTTGCTTAGATCTCTGTTGAAACGGATTTGTCCCACCCACACTCTCTATTTTTGGTTTGTAGTTTAAATTTTGGTGGCTTTTGCAGTTGCCCCACCCCACTGTAGATTTGATCTGGGACACACCCCCAGTTCCATCTCTTTACCACATTCTACCTAATAAACTCTTGCCACATTCTACCTAATAAACTCTCTGCACTTGCTTTTAGTCCTTTTTAATTTAATTGCATTTTTTAAACTGTGTTTGGTCTAATATTGCTACATAGTATGCTAGCTTGCACTACATGTGAATTGTTTTTACTACTGTTTTGCTACTTTTCTGTAAAAAAAAAACAAACAAAAAAAAACTGTAAGCCCGTTTTCTACCTTTCCTGTAACTAGTGTTCCAGATACAGATTTGCTGTATCCAGGACTGTAAGCTTCTGAGCCCCCCCCCCCAAGCCTTTCTGTGTTGGAGGGAAGCCTTCTAGCTTATCACTGGGAGTGGTAAGCACTAGGTAACCTGTCTACCACATAAGGAGTGGTTCTGGCCCAGAAATTGTACTTATTGGCCGTTGGTCAATCTCTTCCATCTCTCTCAACTTTCTGATTTGAAAGCCTGCATTTGCACTTGTTGCTGTTCTGTAACTCTAGTGCAGATATTAGCACTTAACTTTGCTTATTCATGCTCAGCACTTGTTCAAAACTTGTAAGCACTAAATAAGCTACTAATTACTGTAGCACTCAACCTTCCTCATTACCTAGAGGAAAACAGTTTTTGTACTTACTTTTCTCACTTGCTTAGAGAAAAACAGCTGTTGTACTCACTTTCCTCACTTATCTAGAGGAAAATAGTTTTTTATTCAGGCATGTCCAAGGGTCAGCTCCCAGTGTTCTCTCCTGTCTATCTGATGAATCTGGGCATCTTGAAGCAATGTAGAATTTGCCTCATGTACACAGACAACCCTCTCCTCCTACCACCCAACACTACAACCTGTGAGAGATGCACTTATCTAGCCAAACTGGAGGTAAAGCTCTCTCCAATCAAGACTGAACTTGACAGTCATGAGGAGAAGGTAAACATTTGCACCACACTTATCACATAGTCTCACTAAATCTACACCACTGAAATCCACACACAGTAACACAAAACCATTCGCGGAGGCTCTCAACAATAATCTGTCTAAGCAACAGAGACCTCCAAAGCAGAAATGCAAGCAACCTCCATTCCCCAACACAACCCAAATGACACATAGCCCACAGACTGTGTGCCACTCAACCACAGCCAATAAGGCAAAACAACGTACCGAACACACTAGTCATAGGCGACTCTATAGTCAGGCACACTGAAGTCCCACTCACCAGGCTAAACAAGGAGAAGGTTGCTGTCAGCTGCCTGTCTGTGGCAGGATCCGCCACATAACCCACACACTCAGGTCACTCCACAACAAGTACAAATATAACTCTGTCATTGTCCATGTTGGTGTTAATGACCTGTGACGAGACATGGAAGAGCTTTCCGATCTTGTAGCCCAAGAAGGTATGATCCTAGCCCTGAGTAGCATTCTGTCATTGCCCAGAATGATACTGCAGTACAAGGACAAAATGATTCTAAGGGGATCCAGTATCTGTCTGCTTGGGGATGACATGGTCGACAGACCACAATGTTTTGCCACAGATGGCCTGCGCCTGTCGCCCATGGGATTCTGGATACTGGCTAAGGCTCTTGCTGCCCCTATAGTGCCTTTTTTAGGCAAGGTTCAAATAACAAATTCACCACCATAACAGGAACAGGCAAGCCAAAACAGAGGGTAATGCTACTCGGTGCTAAAGTCTAAATCTCAAAATGCAGTCACTCGAGGCACTTCTTAAAATGGAGAATATCGATATCTGTGCAGTGACTGAGACCTGGTTCAAGGCTCCAGAGAGCACTCCTGCACTACCAGGCTATAACTCATGCCACACTTTTCGGCCATGTAACCTGGACCGAAACACCAAAGGTGGAGGTGTGTCAATATTCATTAAGGATATCCACACCTCCAGGCTAGTTGCTCAGCATAATGCATCCAAGGTTATCCAAGTGCAACTAACTCTGGGAAAAACTGCAATCCAAATTGTAGCTTGCTACAGATCCCCCACCATGCCTCAAGATTCCCACTCCTCTTTTCTTGCTATACTGGAAAATATTAGGGTTCAGCCAAACACTATAATAATGGGCGACTTCAACTACCCCACCATTAACTGGGAAACATACTCATGTATCAACTCCTTAGCTCATCGCTTCCTGGAATTCATAAACTCCAATGCCCTGGATCAACTTATCCACACCCCCACCAGGGGCAGCAATATCCTAGACCTAGTCATTACCAACATGAGTAACCAGTGTTCCATACCTGAAGTCAACTCCTCATTGGTCCGATCTGACCATAAGCTAATCACCCTTGATATCCACATCCCGCTCCCACCCCCAATTAAAAAAAACACACTAAAAAATTTCTCCAAAGCTAACTTCATGCTTAAGACAAAAGTGGAGAACTTCATGACACCCATGCAGATGGACAATACAGTTACAACTGCTGAATCCTACAGAAATGCACTCTAAGCACTTACACGAGTGCATGGATCGTGCTATCCCAAACAGAACCAAGATGCTATCCTCCAAAAAAAGGAAGCCAATCTGGTGGTCCCCTGCCATAAACTGTACAACAAAAGGAAGAAACTGTTGCAAAAGAGTGTAAAATCCCATGAGTGGAGGAGCTCCCTGGTCAGCCTCAGTAAGAAGCTGAGACCTCCTCCAAAGCTAGCTACGAAAACAAAATCGCCACTAATTCCAAGGACAACCCCAAAGCATTCTATAGCTATGTCAAGAATCTCGATGGCAACACTCAGATCTGCTCTGAGTTACAACACAAAGGCAAAAAAAATTACAGAACCAACTGATATTGCCAACATCCTGGCAGATAGGTTCAGTGCTAACTTTACCCCCCCCTCTCACCCCCTAAAGGGCCCATATATATACAGGAAGAATACAGAGTCCCTGTAATCACAGCTACGCAGGTAAAAGCTGCACTCTCTAAAGCCAAAAACACAGCATCCATGAGACCGGATAACATCCCAGGCTGCGTTTTATACGAACTTCAGAACGAACTGGCTCCCCTCTTAAGCACCATGTTCAATAATAGCCTCACATCAGGCTTTGTGCCCACTGAATGGTGCACAGCAACAGTTATCCCACTCCCCAAAAGGGGAGCCACCACTGATCCCGGGAACTATTGACCTATTAGCCTTCCGAGCCTGTTCTGCAAGGCCATGGAACGTATAGATTCATAGATTGATACTAGGCTATCGGCCCTAAGGCCTATGCAAGCCTAGCCATAACAATTCCCTGGAAATTTTTTCCCCGCAATATTTACTTCTCTGGGCCCCTGTCTAGCAGGATGACTGACATGATCCCCGGGGTGAATTTCCTAATGCCTAAGCAATGCCCTATATCAACATACTATTAAGCACTCATCTGCTAAATTCATATTTTGTGCTATTGATAAAGTACAGGGAAATAGATTAAATCAGACAGGCTGGCAGAGCGTTCTAAGTAAGAAAGAAAAATATTGGATTATACATTTGGGAGCCCTTTTTCCACCTGGATTAAATGACCATTTATAAATTATCATATATATTTATATGTTATTCCACACCATACCTTGGCTGTACATTATTATTGACATAATATTTTTGTTGATATAGTATCATTTATGCACAGTTAGTGCATCTATGTATTTCTACTAATAATATAGGTTTCTTGGAAGTGCATGTTCTTTAAATAATGATTTGTATAATCACAAGTTTTCAGTTGATTGTTAGCCATTTGTTCATTGGCTAAACAACCATATAAATATGGAGTCTGTTTAATGGAATTGTGATAGCTATTTTTCCTCACTGAAGAAGGTATTTTACCGAAACTAGTTTGAGGCATGTCTGTGTTATATTTATGGTTAAGAGAGTGATTTAGTGTCTTTGACACTACATTTATTTCAATAAAGCTTTGGGGACCGTATGCTGGCTCTTGTTTGTTCCTGTTCTGCTGTTGGGCCGTGCAAGCTTGAACGTGCATGGGTTAGTGTGTCACTGAAGTGTTTTCCTCGCTGTTGGCGCTGGTTCCCTGGCTGTTGTAGAGATGACTCCTCTCCTTTGAATTTTGGACTTTTTTCCATTCACGAAGGCTTCAATGGTTCTATTGCACGTTCCAGGTTTGAAACGCTAAGGAATGGTGACTTTTTTTCATATTTTTGGTCTCCTTTTTTATTATTCTGAAGCGCCCTGTCCTGAACAGACTGCCACGCTTTTCTGTGTTCAAATTGTTAAACCGGAGCGCATATTTGGGTGGTTTATTGAGAATATCTATCAGATATGTGCTTACTTTTACTTTTGGACAATTAATATAGTGGTTTTACCACTTTAGGCGATCTTTGTTCTAAACGCCATTGTGGAATTGGATTTGCCTTGTTGGAGATCGGCGAAGTGCAACGGAAAGTTCATTTCTTGGCAGGGTTGGTTTTGTTTTTTGTAAGGGCTTGCGTTTTTGACTTTAAACTGTATATATTACAATTTTTCTGTTGGGACTTACTTCAGGAACTGTTTGTAGGAACATTTTCAACGAACTGCTCTGGGCCTATCAGCGTTTACTATAGAACATGAAAACGCTGATGTTTTGGCTATAATGGCGCCTTGTTTGTGATGGTGCATCGCTGAACGGATTTCTCCTGGACTTTTCCTTTTGGATTGGGACATTTTTTGTCTATATGGTTGTGAATACCAGTCACTAATGTGATTTGAATTAAAAATTTTTGTATGAAGATGTCATGTTTATGTGGAACCATGTTCCAATAAGAAGTGTATATTATGACATGTTATTGGAACAGTGTATTATTCGTAACCATTTCATTTTTTCTGACTTCTTATGATATGTTGGCTATAGGGGTTTGAATATAATCACTTGTTGAGCCTGTCTTAGGAAAAGAATTGTGTTTTATTTTGATATAGATATTCAGGGCTTACGTGATATGTATATGAACAGGCATACATGCAAGTATACTAAGGTTGGTAATTAAGCATAATATAATGTTTGCTTAAGCATGTTATATCCCCTTTTTAGGCAGGATATATGTATATCTGTATAGAGGGTTTATTTCTCTCTATATTTGAGATGGTTATGGAATTTTGATTCATATGGGTTCATGTAATATATATTTATGACAATCAGAATACGTATTATGGTATTCATGTTTCATAATAATATAAGGGTTACACTATATGGTCACTATATATACTGTTTGTATATGAATGTTTAACCCTTAGGATCCATGAATATAATTTGTTATTTGATTACATTCATTGTTATAGTGGTCATGTTAGCCATATATACAGACATCTTGAACTTTGATTATTATCTTTGAATGTTTTGAGTGGGGACTGATCACATTTTCTAGTTCGCTTAACATCATATATTTATAGACTTTATTAGAGTTAGGAAAACACACAGATGGTTGATTTTCATCTTGATACTACTTTTATATGTACAACTGGCAATTAACAGTTATTTAAAGCTACGGGATTGTAATATCCATATTATATTATTTGTTGGTTGTGTGTATAATTCTTGAATTTATGTACTTCAGTGCATATTATTATTGCACCATATGTACAGTCTATCAAAGGTGGTGACAGCATTTTTTTGCATTTTTGTGATCAGTGAACCACATTTTTTTCACATTTTTGATAGGATTTTTTCACAATCATTTTGTTTGGCATTGCTAAATTTTATATAATAGTTTGATATCATCTAAGGGATATATGAGAACATTAGACCAGTGTATGGTGGATGACTCCCTTTTATTTGATGTTTGATACACAGTATAATTGAATGACATACAATGGGGTTTATGGAGGTATAACATTATTTATATCCATAGACTAATATCACTCATTCCGTGTTCCTTGAATCTTTTTTGTCTTTATATTGGGGAACTTCCTTGGATTGCTGATCAACACGCTGTATTTCAACATGGATTTAGATCAAATATTACAAGGGTTGTGTGCTGATAGGGAGGATATAGCCATTTTTGGCTTGGAAGATGTCCCAAGCAACAACCAATATATAAACAACCCCAACAGTGAAGGGGGTTGTGATTTGGCATTCCGTAGATTGGACAAGGGCCTCAGGGGTCTCAGAGCCAATATTTGGCATTTAAGGTTGTTTAAGGCCTATTTTCATAAAGGCTTGGCACCCAGAGGCCTTCGTATTAAGTTACGTCCTCTTGTGGGTAGATCTGAACAGAGACTTACAGAGGAATGGGATGATGCCCTGAGGAAGGGCTCAATGGTATTTGCTAAAATTCTATTGGATTATTATGAAAGAACAGTGGACATTCTGCTTAGGGAGGTACAAGATCTAAGTATGGAATGCCAAAAATATAAGGATAGTATTAAATATTCCAGTTGTGTTGAGCGGTTGTCCAAGGAACTGACGATTTATGATAATATGGTGAAAGACAGAAAACTTAAAAAATTTTCTAGGGACACACATGATTATGAGAGAGGTCAACCCTTTCAGGTTCAAAGAAGTGCTAGATCCAAGGATGCGGGATCTGTGGTAAATGGAGGCAGACCTAAGAAAAGACCTAGGTCCATTTTAAAACAACATGATTCTAGCTATACTAGTACTTCGGGAGAGGAGTCATCCTACACTGACAGTGAGGGAGGTACCAGTGTCCGATCACCTGTAAAAAAGAAAACTCAATCTAAGTTCCCTTTAGATATGTTGGGAAATCCCGAGGGGGGAGGAAACATAAGAGTAGACATGAATACAGACTCAATGACAGGGCTAGTTCAGTCATTGTTGAACAAATAGCTGAACCTTTTGATAATGTCTTAAATTTGTCTGATCATACACTTACGAAGGAACAACATTGTATTCTTAATAAAGGATTGGGATTTGTCCCTAGTTTTTTCTCCGACCATTATTTGGTATCTGTTGATGTGATGGAATTTTGTAGAAAGTTGAATTTAAAAATTTTCTTTAATGATCAGAGCAATTCTGTAACTCAAAGATCTACTGATTTTACTTTTAAAAAATCAACATTTCAACCTCCAATGAATAAGAACGTAGGGATTTTCCAACAAGCAGTATTGAGGGACTTACATTTTCCACACTTTAATACCAACATAGCTCAAGACAATATTACCCCTTTGGAGAGAGAAGCCTTGTCGGAATTGAGACAAAATCATAAAATTGTCATTATCCAGGCGGACAAAGGGGGTGCAGTGGTTGTCTTGAACAATGATTATTATGTCCAGGAAGGATTGAGACAATTGTCAGATATCCAGTGCTATATGCACATGAGGATAGATCCGACTCCTAAGTTTAAACAAGACATTGATGCATTCATTCAACAGGCAGTACTAAGTTTAAACAAGACATTGATGCATTCATTCAACAGGCAGTACAAGAAGGAATTATCTCGCAAAAGACTGCTAAACATCTTCAAGTTAGTGATCCACAAAAGCAGATTCTGTATTTGTTACCGAAAATCCATAAATCTCTCAGTGCTCCCCCTGGGAGACCTATTGTGTCTGGATATGGTTCCCTTACAGAACCTTTATCGGTTTTCCTAACATCATACCTTAAGCCATTATTGCCCATGGTCAGAGCTCGTATACAGGATACAACAGAATTTCTTAATATCATTGTTGATACACAATTAGATCCAGAATGGATAATGTGCACTTTAGATGTGAAATCCCTATATACGAGTATTCCCCATTGGGCTGGCCTACAGGCGTTAGATTATTGGCTTCAAAGATCTGATCTATACCCACCCGGATTTAACACCTTATTAGTATGTATGTCCGAGCATGTCCTTAATAAAAATGTTTTTTTCTTCCAGGGTGATTGCTATTGGCAACTAAGAGGTACAGCTATGGGGGCTTCTTTTGCCCCTATATATGCTGACCTCTTTATGGCATACCTGGAGGAATGTCTCATATATGATCCTTTGCACAATATCTACTTAGAGGAGATGGATATTTGGAGACGCTATCTTGATGATTGTTGGATGGTGTGGCGTGCGGATGCTGATTATTTGATGGAATTTGTGGAACATTTGAACAGCAATATTTGGGGTATTGAATTCTCAGTAACATATCATAAGTTTACTATTGACTTTTTGGATGTTACGGTATATCGGAATGAGGACAATACCCTAAGTACAAAAATACATAGGAAGTATCCACAGTTTAATACGTTACTTCATTCGTCAAGTATGCACCCACGTCACACCATCCGCAACATCCCAAAATCACAATACTTACGTATTAAGCGCATTAATTCATCTCCTCAAGATTATGAGGATGCTAAAAAGGATTTAAATATGAGATTTTTAGATAGAGGTTATTCAATTAGGGACATATCTAGTGCTAGGGTGTGGACAGATCAACAGCAGAGATCAGATCTTTTACAATATCAGATCAAGGATGATGTTAAAGGAGATACCATTAGATTCATCACTACTTTTGGGAAAAATCACCAACTTATTAGAAATGTGTTGAACAATAATTGGAACATACTTATGGCTAATGAACATCTTCGTCATATTCTGACTGATCAATGTTCCATTTCCTACAGGAGGGGCAAAACTTTGGGTATGTTATTTTCCCATTATAAACATCAGGATAGTGGAGGTGCAACATACAGACAACTCACCATCACTGGGGATGAGCTATTGGGGACTTTCCCTTGTGGTCATCGCACCTCCTGTGGAAGTATCAATAAAACTAAAGAATTCTCTAGTGCTAATACTAGTAAGATATTTGATATTCGCATATTCGCAAATTGTTCAACCAGTTGGGTGATTTATTTAGCTATATGTCATTGTCAGGCTTTTTATGTTGGTAAAACCTCACGGTCCCTTAGAATCCGAATAGGAGAACATCGTAGTGACATTCGGACTCACAAAATTAGCAATGCCCTATATCAACATACTATTAAGCACTCATCTGCTAAATTCATATTTTGTGCTATTGATAAAGTACAGGGAAATAGATTAAATCAGACAGGCTGGCAGAGCGTTCTAAGTAAGAAAGAAAAATATTGGATTATACATTTGGGAGCCCTTTTTCCACCTGGATTAAATGACCATTTATAAATTATCATATATATTTATATGTTATTCCACACCATACCTTGGCTGTACATTATTATTGACATAATATTTTTGTTGATATAGTATCATTTATGCACAGTTAGTGCATCTATGTATTTCTACTAATAATATAGGTTTCTTGGAAGTGCATGTTCTTTAAATAATGATTTGTATAATCACAAGTTTTCAGTTGATTGTTAGCCATTTGTTCATTGGCTAAACAACCATATAAATATGGAGTCTGTTTAATGGAATTGTGATAGCTATTTTTCCTCACTGAAGAAGGTATTTTACCGAAACTAGTTTGAGGCATGTCTGTGTTATATTTATGGTTAAGAGAGTGATTTAGTGTCTTTGACACTACATTTATTTCAATAAAGCTTTGGGGACCGTATGCTGGCTCTTGTTTGTTCCTGTTCTGCTGTTGGGCCGTGCAAGCTTGAACGTGCGTGGGTTAGTGTGTCAGTGAATTTCCGGTCTCCCATCCAGTCATCAAGGTTCCTTTTGAAGAGGGCCAATGAGGTGCTCTGCTTGACATGTATGGGCAGTCTATTCCAGAGTATGGGGAGTCTCTGGGTCAGGAACCTATCCCTCCAGCATGTTTTGTTCAATGTGATAAGGTTTAGATCCCTGGAGCGTGTGGCTCTGAGGGATTGGGATTTCTTTAAGTGGAGTATGTCCAACAGCTCAGGGTTTGACATGGCCTTGTATGTTAAGCAGAGATCGCCTTTGAGTAGACGATATGCCACAGAATATAGCAGGAGTTTTTTTTAGACTGTCAGCATATGGCATCTGCTTTAGGCCTGTGATTCTTTTAGTGAGGTATTTCTGTGGCCTTTCCAGCTGTTGCAGATGTCTTGTGAGGTACATACCAAATGGGGTATTATACTCTATAATGGGTCTAATGAGGGATGAGTACAGTGGGACAATGACCTCCTTTTTTCTGGATGAAAAGCCCTTAGTGATGAGGTGTGCCACGTAGAAGGATTTCCTGACTGTTGTGGCGATGTGGTTATCGAAAGTGAGACCATTGTCCACTTGTGTCCCTAAGTCTCTCATCACACTTTCGATGTTTAGTGTCCTGCCACCTATGTGGTAGTTCATGTGTACATGTTTTTTTCCAAAGGGTATGATTATACATTTCTTGGCATTAAGCTTGAGCTCATGGCTCTGGCACCAGGCATCTGTTTCTGTAAGGCCCTTTTGTAGAATATCCACATCATTTGGGGATTCAGTAATGGCTCCCAGTTTGCAGTCATCTGCAAACTTTGTTAGCCAGAGTCCCTTAATGTTGGCCTGTACTTCAGAGAAGTAGATGCCAAACAAGAGTGGTCCCAGGACTGAACCCTGAGGTACTCCACTTGTCTGGAGCTGGATTTGGAGTTGGCTACTTTTACAGTCTGGGTTCTGTCAGTAAGCTAGTTGGCAACCCATCGAGTGGCGTAGGGATTTATGCCCAGCTTAGTAAGTTTATCTATGATTCCAGAGTGGGGGGTGGTGTCTAAGGCCTTGGCGAGGTCCAGATAGGCTGTGTGGACCTCCTTACCCTCGTCCACAGCTCTGGAGACTGATTCGAAGAAGTCAATCAGATTCAGGAGACAAGATCGGCCCTTCACAAACCCAAACTGGGTGGGGTCCAGTGTCTGGAGGTTGCCAATGTCTTTGTTTATAAGTTCCATGATAATGCGTTCCATGTCCTTGCAGAACAGGCTTGTCAGACTGATGTGACGGTAGTTCCCGGGATCCAAGGTGGATCCCCCTTGTGGATTGGGATAACTGTAGCTCTGCGCCACTCAGTGGGCACGAAACCTGAGGTGAGGCTATGATTAAACATAACACTTAGGTGAGGTGCCAGTTCATATTGTAGTTCATGTAGTACACAGCCCGGGATGTCATCTGGTCCCATGGATGTTGTATTCTTGGCTTTAGAGAGTGCGTTTTGTACTTGTGTGGCCGTTATTACTGGAATTTGGCAATCTTCCGGTATTGAGATGGGCCATTTAGGGGGTGAGAGGGGGGTGAAGTTGGCACTGAATCGATCTGCCAGGATATTGGCAATATCTTTCGGATCAGTATATTTAATGCCATTCTGTTTTAGCTCAGAGCAGATCTGAGCATTGCCATTTAGATTCTTGACATAGTTATAGAATGCTTTAATCTTAGGCAATTTTATTTTCGTAACTAGCTTTGGAGGATTTTATGAGGCATCTCAGTTTTACTGAGACTAGTAAGGGAGTTTTTTGCATCCTGGGATTTTCCTCTTCTGCAAAAGTTTCTTCCTTTTGTTGTAAAGTTTGTTTATGGCAGGGGACCACCAGATTGGCTTCCTTTTTTTGGATGAGAGCATTTTTGGTTCTATTTGGGATGGCACGATTCATGCATGAGTGGATGTGCTCGTACAATGCCTTAGTGTAGGATTCAGCAGTTGAACTTTCAGTTCCCGTCTGCATGGGTGTCATGAAGTTTGTCACTTCTGACTTGAGTAGCATGAAGTTGGCTTTGGAGAAGTTTTTTATGGTGGTTTCTTTACTGGAGGGTGGGGGTGGGATGTGGATTTTAAGGGTAATTAGCCTATGGTCAGACCTGACTAACGAGGGGGTGACCATAGGTATGGAGCATTGATTTACCATGTTGGTAATGACCAGGTCTAGGATATTGGAGCCCCTGGTGGGACTATGGATTAGTTGATCCAGGGCGTTGGAATTTATGAATTCCAAGAACTGTTGCGCAAAGGTGTTGGGACATGAGTAGTTTTCCCAGTTAATAGCAGGGTAGTTAAAATCGCCCAGTATTAGGGTGTTTGGTTCTATCTTAATATTTTCCAGTATGTTTAGAAAGGTGTAGTGAGAATCTTGGGGTATGGTGGGGGATCTGTAGCAAGCTACAATTTGGATTGCAGTCTTACCTAGTGTTAGTTGCACTTGGAGAATTTCAGACACATTGTGTTGGCCAACTAGCCTGGTGGTGTGAATATCCTTGGTGAATATTGACACTCCTCCACCTTTAGTGTTTCGGTCCTGGTTTGGTGGCCGAAAAGTGTGGTAAGAATTGTAGCCTGGTATTGCAGGGGTGCTCTCCGGAGCCTTGAACCAGGTCTCAGTTACTGCACAGATATCGATGTTCTCCATTTTTAGGAGTGCCTCGAGAGAGTGCATTTTGAGGGTTAGACTTCTAGCATTGAGTAGCATTACCTTCAGATTTTGCATGCTTGTACCTGTTACGGTGGTGGTTTTGTCCTTTGAAGTTTGCCTAAAAAAGGCACTATAAGGGTGGCAAGAACCTTAGCCAGTAACCTGAATCCCAGGGGCGACAGGTGCAGACCATCTCTGGCAAAGCATCGTGGTCTGTCAATAATGTCGTCCCAGGCAGACAGATACTGGATCCCCTTTGAATGACACCATAAGCTTAGCCAATTGTTGAAGTCAATCATTTTATCCTTATATTGTGGTATCATTCTGGGCGAAGGCAGGATGCTACTCAGGGCTAGGGTCATACCTGCCTGGGCCACATGATCCGAGAGCTCTTCCATGTCTCTTTTCATGTAGTCCAGGGAGGTACGTCTCAAGTCGTTCACTCCAACATGGACAATGACACAGTCATATTTGTACTTGTTGTGGAGTGACTTGAGTGCATGCGTTATGTGGTGGATCCTGGCACCCGACAGGCAGCTGACTGTAATTTTCTCCTTATTCAGCCTGGTGAGAGGGACATTAGTGTGCCGGACTATAGAGTCATGTATGGCTAAAGTGTTAGGTACATTGTCTTGCCTTAGGGGCTGTTGCTGGGTGACACACTGGTGTTGTGAACTATGTGACACATTGGTTGTGATTGGTATTTGTTTGCATTTCAGCTTCAGAGGTCTTTGTTGCTTGGGCAGGTTACAGTTAAGGGCCTCTGCATATGTGGATTTAGTGTTGCTATATGTGGGTGTTGGTGCGGGTTTAGAAGGGCTATGTGTTGCTTGAGGTGTAGTGTGGGTGTTAACCTTCTCCTCTTGACTGTTTAGCACAATCTTGGGTGGAGAAAGCTTTGCTTCCATTTTGGCTATGTAAATGCATCTCTCACAGGTTGTAGTGTTGGGTGGTAGGAGGAGAGGGTTGTCTGTGTACATGAGGCAATTGCTGCATTGCCCCAGTATGCCCAGATTCACCAGGTGGACAGGAGAAATCACCTGAAGCTGACCCTTGGACATGCCTGGTTTAGGGCTTTTTTTTTTTCTTTGTAAAGTATAGGAGCTGTTTCCTTAGCAAGGTACTTTGCAGTTATAGGCTGTTTAGTGCCTACTATTAATTTCTCATAGTTAACAAGGAGAGTTCAGTGTTTGTATGAGTTTAAGGCTTCCTAGTGCTTTCCAGCAGGTATTAGAGAAAGTGCTAGTCACAGGGATGCTTAAAGGTAAGATTGAAAAGAATGCACTCTGCAGTGTGCACTAGAGAAGTTAGATGTGAAAGTAGGTAACTTGGGTTTTACCTGTTTAAAAAGTTAAGGTTTAGTGGAGAGTTACTATTTTTAAAACAGTAAGATGGATTGAAAGGGGTGGTCACTTTTGTATTTTGGTACTATGAAATACTGTAGAATGGCCAATAAATTTAAATAATTGAAGGGGTAGGGGTGGAATTTCAAAAATGATGATTTTGTGATTACTCACATAAGCCAGTGAAAGTAGAGAGAAATGAGATATATGGTCAGATTAACATAAGAGGTGGGCAACTAGAAAGACAGTGGTATTTAACAAGACAACTTAAATGGGTGGGAGGGCGGAAAAAAATTCTGCCTGACTCAGAACAGAGAGAGCTGTAGTCTCTTTAGAAGTTTTAATATGCTGTTAAAACAGAATGCAAGCAAAACACAAGGTAAAGAAAACAAACTACAGTATTCAAAATATAAAATACAGTAATACAAAAAATAAAAGCAAACTAGCCTTACCTTCACAGCAAAGTGTAGCAGAGTCTGGATGAGCCTTTCTGGTGTCATCTAAAGCATCAGGTGAGAGGCTCTTTATTCTAGATGTCTGTTCTAGGGCATTACAGTCTACTACGAAATCCAAGTTGGAACTTGTACAAAGCCTGGAATTTATCGGATGTCATCTGGAAACCTCCAAACAGATTGCCAAGTTACCACCTCAACAAAACAGTCTTCGGTATGAATCCAAGCCAGTCAAGTCTTGTTGCATCCAAGGCTACTTACTTATTTGATCCTGATGGCTGCTGCTGTCTATATTGTTCCCTTTGTCAGATACGCAAGGGTACTTCAGCAGACACATTCAGTTCAGTAGTCAGTTTACCCTCATCCAGTGGCCTTTCAAGTTGATCTCAAAAGAGTTTGTCATCACCACATACATGAGTGGATGACTTCTCATATTTCTTCAGGTTGTCCCTTTCTGACCAAGGCCATGGTTCCACAGATGCTCCCTTCCTGGGATGGGGGAGCATTGCAAAGAGAAGCAGCTTAAGGTGCCTGGTCTCAGTCAGAGGCCAGTCTGCACATCAGTGTTTTGAAGATGAGAGCAGTCCCAGCACTGCAGACTTTTCAAGTCTGCCTTCTCAAAGTGCAATAGCAATTCACTGCAACACTGCAGTGGTGTGGTATTTGAATAAGCAAGGGGGGAAACTGATCCTACCCCTCTGTGTTGAGGGGCTCTGAGTGTGTGGCAATGCAGATATTTTCACTGCTTCCAACACACATGCAGTATGTTCTCTGCCCAGTTCTTCCCAAGGGATAACCACCAAAGGATGATTTGTTTGTATGCTTTGCCTCTGGGGTCTCCTGTACACCCCATACCCTGTGATGACCAAGTTTCTGCAGAAGGTTGCCCATTACTGTGTGACCATGGTCCTCATAGCCTCCTCCTGGCCAGACAAATATGGTTCCCCTTCCTGAGGCCTCACCTTCTGTTCCTGCTTTGGGTTCTGGATCTGTTTCCAGATCTGATCTCTCATCCTTTGGGACAGCAAGGCACTTCCTGGGCAGGATGGTACATGTTCATAGGTAGGTAATAGGCTATCGGCCCTAGGGCCCATACAAGCCACCCAAGAAAATTATTTTCCTGTGCCCCTGTCGAGCAGAGCCACAGAAGTGATCCCCAGGGTGAATTTCCCATTTCCCATCCAATCATCAAGATTTTTCTTGAAGAGTGCTAATGAGGAGCTCTGTTTGACATAGATAGGTAGTGTGTTCCAGAGTATGGGAAGTCTCTGGGACAGGAATCTATCCCTCCAGCATGTTCTGTTTATTGTGGTGACAAGGTTTAGGTCCCTAGAGCGTGTAGCTCAGAGGGATTGGGATTTCTTTAAGTGGAGCATGTCCAATAGCTCTGGGCTTGACATAGCTTTGTATGTTAGGCAGTGATCGCCCCTGAGTAGGCGATATGCGATGGAGTAAAGCTGTAGTTTTTTTAGACGGTCTGCACATAGGGCATCTGTTTGAGGCCAGTAATCCTCTTTGTGAGGTATTTCTGTGGTCTTTCCAGTTGTTGTCGATGTCTTGAGGTACATACCAAAAGGGGCGTTGTACTCTATAATGGGTCTAATGAGTGATGAGTAGAGGGGTACAATGACCTCTTTTTTTTCTGGATGAGAATCCTTTGGTGTTGAGATGAGCCACGTAGAAGGATTTCCTGACCACTGTTGCGATGTGATTATCAAAGGAGAGACTACTGTCCACCTGTGTCCCAAGGTCTCATGACATTTTCGGCAGTAAGTAGACTACCATCTATGTGGTAGTTCATGGGTACAGAGTTTTTACCAACGGGGATGACAATACACTTTTTGGCATTGAGCTTCAGGCCATGGCTTTGACACCAGGTATCTGTCTCAGTGAGGCCCTTTTGTAGAATGTCCACATCGTTAGGAGTTTCGATTATGGCTCCCAGTTTGCAGTCATCTGCAAAGGAAATAGATACCAAACAGGAGAGGGCCCAGGACTGAACCCTGTGGTACTCCACTTGTCACTGGTCTGATGTCTGATTTGGAATCTGCTACTTTCACAGTGTGGGTTCTGTCCGTGAGCCAGTTGGCAAACCCATCTTGTGACATAGGGATTTATACCTAGTTTAGTGAGCTTATCTATAATTCCAGAGTGGGGGATGGTGTTGAAAGCCTTGGCGAGATCTAGATAAGCTGTGTGAACCATTTTACCCTCCTCTATGGCTTTGGTGACTGCTTCAAAGAAGTCAATCAAGTTTAGGAGACATGATCTGCCTTTTACAAATCCAAACTGGGTAGGGTCCAGAGTTTGGAGATTGCCAATGTCGTTGAGTTCCACAATGATACGTTCCATGGCCTTGCAGACCAGGTTCGTCAGGCTAATGGGGCGGTAGTTCCCGGGGTCCGTCATGGCTCCACCTTTGTGGAGTGGGATAACCGTCGCGGTGTGCCATTCAGTGGGTACAAAGCCAAAGTCATGTGGTTCCCCCCCAAAAGACCAGTCTACTAATCAATAGAGAGATGAGAGCGGTCCTATTAGCGTTGCAGACCTTTCAAGATGCTCTTCCTCTGGGGGCTATTGCTTTTCTGACTGACATGCCTGTGGTTTGGTACATCAACAAACGAGGAAGAACCTGCTCTTATCCCCTCTGCAGAGAAGACCATAAGAGTGTGGGAATGGGCAATCTCCTCAGACAACCACTTTCCAGTTGCAACACTTATACTGAGGCTTGTTAGTGGACAAATTAAGCAGATCCATTCAGATGCCTTACAAGTGGTCTCTAAATCTGTGACAGAAAAGATTTTCTATCGCTGTGGCCAACCTTGCTGCAACCTCATTGCATCCCCCGACAAGTGCAGCAGGTAATTTGCTTTTATCCTCCCTCAGAGGGAGTCCCTGAGAGATGTTGTAATCCATGTTTGGCCCTCCATTCTTCTTTATGCTTATTCCTTCTTCTTTTATTTCCCAAATTTCTGCAAAAAGCAAGATGGCTGAATAGTTCAGTCATCCTTATTGCCCCCTTCTGGCCTCTACAGGTATGGTTTTGCTTTCTATGATCTCATCTTTGTTATTCTTCATGGATACTGGAGCCGTCTCCAGATCTCCTCTCACACCCATCAGAAATCCAACATCCCCATATCCAGCCCCTCAAATGGTTTCTCCACTTCCAGTAATGGTTAGATAGCCCAGGCTTTCTTTCCCTGTACATACTATCATTTTGTCTTTGCAAAAACACTCTAAGAAAGCTTATAAGGGCAAGTGGAAGAGATTCTCCCTTTGGGCCTTGAAAAATGAGCTTGATCCTTTTTCTGCTCCATTTTGTACAGTACTTGGATTTTGGCAACTCTTTTTAAAGAAGAACCTAGTATCTGAAGTAGTTAACTTCATTTTATCTGCAACCTGTGGGTATTCAGATCCGTATCGGATCTGAGCCGGCAACTTTTTTTTGTAGCATCTGCTCCGAGCTCCTCCCCTACCCATAATGCACTACCTCCTCCTACCTTCCCCCAGATCTCATTTGCCATGCCAGTAATGTGCATAGTGGTCTCCTCAGCTCTGAACTCAGGGAGAGTAAGTTTTATTAATACTTAGTCTCTTTGGGTGTCTGAGGTGATTTCCCTTCGTCCCCCTTAGTATATCGCTTGTTCGTCGGTTAGTCAAAAAAAAAAAAACATTTTTATATTAAACTCGGTAGAGTAGTTGTTAGGACTGCCCTTCCCCTACCTGTGTTTGTGTGTGGTGTTTTTAGTAGGTAGTGTTTTTTTGGTGCAGGACCATGGCTGATCAGCCAAAGTCTGTGTTCAAGAAATGCACAGTGTGTGGCTATAAGCTCTCCCTGGCTGATGGTCACACTCTGTTATTTGCTTTGGAGTAGCACATTTGTCCACACAATGTACTATCTGCACCGGGTTCAATCCTAGGGCCCTCGGGGATCGGAAGGCCACATTAGTAGCTAAAGGCCTTCTCCCCACATCCATGCTGGAATCTGCCACAGCCTCGGTACCTAGTGTTTAACTTCCTACCCAGACAGGGACTCAAACTCCCTCTTCTTCTGGTTCTGGGTCAAGTAAAGACAAATCTACAGTCAGCATGGCTGACGAGGAAAAGGACAGAGAAAGGTACAAAGAGGATAGGGAGAAGAGAAAGGACAGACCTTGCAAGAGATCCCCGGACAGGTAGCTCTTTCTTAGTCCCCCTTCTAAGGCCATGAGGCCAATTTCTCCATGGCTCCGGTCTCCTCGTTTCTTACCGGAGTCGTTGGAACATTCGGATCCAAGGCCTTCCTCTCAGTCATTGCGCAGACCAGCCAGATCTTAGTCGGTGGCCTCTTTGCGATAGACTCTGAGCTTATTGGACTTGGACATGGACAGGATGATGCGGAGATTCATTCAGACCCAAATACAGATGGGAGTCTTGCCAGGCCCCTCTCCCTCTGGAGGGGGGACCTCCATGCCCTTTTTCCGCCCCATCTCTCCTTCTCTGATCTGTGCTTCGGGGCTCTTGGATCTGAGGTTTTTCGGAGCTGGTAGCTCGGCTTCAGCTCCCCCAACCTCGACTCCAGCTGTTAGAGTTCCTCTGATCCGAGTGACTCTTGGAACTGCGGACAGGGAGTCGGACCCAAGGGAATGAATTCTCTGCTTCTGATCCGGGTCCGGGGAGGGTGTCTTCCTTGCTGACTGCCAAGGAGGTCCGCTCTCCTTCGGCCTTCGAAGTGATGGAGAGGGTTCTCTCCCAGGTCTTGAGACCCCAGCCCATCCCCTCGGATTCCACCCAGACACCCCTGGATTTGGCTACGACTCCCTTCATCCGGTCTCAGGGACAGCCCGTGCCAGAGGATCCCCAGGTTATTTTCCCTGAGGAACCCCCTGCGGCTCATGAATCCTCTTCTGAGAGTCCCACTGAAGAGGGTCATTGTAAGCGTAAGTGCAAAATGAGGCACTTGGACTCCCCCGAGTCCCTCACTACGGACACTGACTTAGATGAAGGAGAAGGTTCCCCCAGGTCACCTCCCGAAGACATCTCCTTCAGAGAAATCATGGAGATCCTCTGCCAGAAGGGAGGTTGGTCAGCCCCAAAACCTTCTGGGGATGAGTCAGTGTTCCTGGGGGCCTTTGGCACGGGCCCATCTACTTCCTTATCACCACGCGGGCATGGAAGGAGCCTGACACCGTACAGCCCATCCCCAAACGGGTCTATGTTACTAGACCGAAAGATCACAACAGTGAATGTATGTACATAGACACATTTACATCGATGTGCATACAGAGCGAAACACCTAAACGGAGAAAACCGGAACGCCCGAACGTGTTTCGTAGTCAGCAGCACGATGGTGGGATAAGGAAATATATATCCTTTTCCCCGCTGTAGTGCGGTCTTGGAGTTGGTATATGTGGGTGTAGGGGGCAAAGCCCCCCACATGGGTGGTGCAGGGGGGCTTGCCCCCATGCAAAAGCTAATTAATTTAATATTTTAGTTTAGATTTTACCTACCTTTGTGGCGCATTATGATGATGAAACACGTTTGGCGTTCTGGCTTTCGCCGTTTAGGTGTTTCACTTAGTATGTACATTGTACATGTGTCGATGTACATACATTCGCTGCTGTGATCTTTCGGTCTAGTAATATAGACCCTCACAAATGCCCTGACAAAATTTTATCTCCCCTTTCGACAGACAACCTTGGTCAAAAGGAGCCCCAGTTGGCGCTATGTTGGTCGCAGCAGCCACCAAGAAGGAACTAGCACAGGAGAGTTCCTCAGTCCACCCTCCAGACAAGGAGTCCAGGTTGGTGGATAGGTTTGGGAAGCGCGTCTGGTCCTCAGCCACCTTTTCAATCCATGCGCTGAACTATTTGGCACATGTGATCCGGCTTCAGCGAGACCTTGCATCGGAATTCGCTTAGTTGCCCCCAGAGTCCTTATCGCCGCAGGACAAACAGTTGTTCTCTGTGAAAATGTCTACTCTAAAGTCAGTTTCAAACACGTCTATGCGGCTCCTTTCCCATGCCACGGAAGGAGCAGGTAGGGCGGCTGGGACAGGCATAGCCATGAGGAGTCATGCCTGGCTCAGGTTGTCAGTTCGCGGACCCTTTCAAGGCGTCGTTTATTAATGCTCCCTACGACGGCTCTTTCCTTTTCGGGAAGACTGTACGTGACACACTTGTCCAGAGCGAAAAGGATGGGAAGACTTTGTCTGCAGTTGGGATCTGCTTCTCTAACCCTCAGCGGTCCTTCTCTAGGAATCGGAGGGCAGAAGAAGATGTGATTCTGAAAATCTCAGTTTTCCCGGGATTCTCAGGATAACTATTCCCCCAGAGGTAGAGGAGGACATGATCGACACAGACCCAGAGGTAGGGGGGGGTCCCAGGAATTTTGTGTCTAGGGAACCTTTTTCTGATAGACCCTGTCAGCAGCCTTGAGGGGTTGCCTGGCTGTCCTACTCTGGAGGCAGTCGGGGGAAGATTGTCCTTACACCCGTCAGCATGGGAGTCCATTACGACAGATCGCTGGGTGTTGCAGATTATATCCAGAGGTTACACTATCCCATTTGTTGCCCCTCCAAATATTCCAAAACACCTCCTAGATGTTCCACCCGCTCACAGGGAGGCCGCAGCTCTAGAAGTTTCAAAGCTGCTTCTCAAATGAGCCATCGAACAGGTTCCCCCCAATCAGTCGGATCAGGCGTCTACTCAGGGTTCTTTTTAGTGCCAAAAAAGATGGGGGACCTCAGGCCCATTCTGGACCTGTCAACGTTGAACCTGTCTGTAGCCAAACAGAAATTCCGGATGGTCACCCTACAGTCCATTCTACCTTATCTCAGAGAGTGCAACTGGATGTGCTCGTTGGACCTCCAGGATGCTTACTACCACATCAAGATCCACAGAAGCTCCAGGAGGTTTCTGCGCTTCCGGCTGGGAGCCAGTCGTTTTAAGTTCAGAGCCCTACCCTTCGGTCTCACCACAGCCCCCAGGGTGTTCACCAAGGTAATGTCAGTTGTAGCGGCTCATCTGAGGCTTCAGGGTATTCAGGTGTTTTCTTACCTGGACGACTGGCTCTTCGCTACGCCCAACAAGCATCACTTTTGTCTGGCCCGAGATTACTTCATTCGTTTGGCAGATCTACTGGGAATTAGTCAATGTTCAGATATCCCAATTGCAACCAGTACAAGTTCTAGACTTCATTGAGGCATGGCTAGACACTTTGCAGATGAAGGTATTCTTAACTCCAGACAGGATCTTACACCTCAGGTGCCACATAGCGAGCTTAGAGTCTCCAAAGGCGAGCGAGGTTCTCTGGGCACTGGGCTCCATGGCTGCCTCCATAGCGATTCTCCCTTGTGCGCACCTTCATATGCGGGTTCTTCAATGGACTCTGGCTGTTCAATGGTCTTGGCTAGACCTGCCCATGGAATTTCCGATCAGGATCAGTAACGTCTGCAGGATGTCCCTTCCTTCTTTGGTGGTTAAATTCACCGGAGATGATCGACGTCATCTCCAGTCCAAGCCACAGTGACCACGGACGCCTTCCTAACTCAGGTGGGGGGGGGGCACTGTTTGGGAAGGACAGTCCAAGGCACGTGGTCCCAGACAGAGACCATTGCACATAAATGTTCTGGAGATGAGGGCAGTGCTTTTAGGGTTGGAAGCCTTTCACACTGTCCTTCTCTCAGGTTGATTGCAATTCAGTCAGACAACATGTCGGTTGTCTGGTATATCAACAAGCAGGGGGGAAACAGATCCTACCCCCTATGTCGCGAGGCCATGAGAGTGTGGGAATGGACGATCTGCACTGGTCGGTTTCTGATAGCAATGCACACCTCGGGGCACTCCAATATTTTAGCGGATAGATTGAGTTGGGCTATTCTGATGCTGTATGAGTGGTCTCTGAAATGGTCAGTAGTGAAAGAGATCTTCCTTTCATGGGGTCAGCCTTGCTGCTATCTCTTCGCATCTCCTTCCTACGCGAAGTGCAGTGAGTTCTTCGCTCTGATTCCCCTCACCAAGGGAAGTCCCCAGAGACGCTCTAGTCCATGATTGGCCTCCTGGGCTTCTGTATGCTTATCCACCATTGCCACTCATTCCAAAGTTTCTTCAGAAAGCTTGCCGACTGCAGTGCAAAGTTATCCTAATTGTCCCATTCTGGCCTTGACAGGTTTGGTTCCCATTCCTTTGGTCTCATCTCTTAGCTCCTCCGTGGGTTCTGGATCCCTACCCGGATCTAATCTCCCATCCGTTGGGTGCCTGTCCGCCCAACCTGGGCAGCCTCAAGCTGACAGCTTGGTCGCTCCAGTTCCGTTGATTGCCAGGACTCTCCCGGTCTTTCATCCCCAGTAAAATCCATTCTGGTGGCTTCTCTTAAAGATTCCACTAGGAAACTTTATTGCAGTAAATGGAAGCATTTTTCCATTTGGGCCTCGCAGTGAAAACTAGATACCTTTACAGCCCCTGTTCCAGCGGTGTTGGATTTCTTGTCTGGCATTTTTCAGCAAGGAGCTAGCTCCTCCTCAGTGAAAGTACAACTGGCAGCCATTTCTAATTTTCATGTTGGTGAAGACAACATTGCCTTAGCCTCCTCTACGCTGTGTAAGGCTTTTCTTGAAGGCACTTTTTTGTTGCGTCGTCCTGTCAAGGATTCAGTGCCTCCTTTGGGACCTTACCTTTGTCTTACAGGCATTGTTGGCTCCTCCATTCGAACTTGCATTTTCGGTGGATTTGAAATGTTTATCCTGGATGACAGCTTTCCTAGTCGCCATTACATCTGCTAGGAGGGTTTCTGAGCTTCAAGCTCTGTCTGCCGTGCCTCCTTATTTGGTCTTCCATAAGGATAGGGTCTCTCTCCGTACTAATCCTTCCTTCTTACCCAAAGTGGCATCTGAAGCAAACTTAAACCAGTCCATTAATCTGCCTGTTTTCTTCCCTAACTTCCAAAATAAAGGTGGATACAAACTTCATTTGTTAGATGTTCATAGACAACTTTGCTTATATCTTCATAGAACAAAATCATTCCACAAGACTGACCAGTTGTTTCCTTTTCCAAAGCTTTTCTGGAAAAGCTATTTCTAAAGTTTCTTTAGCCAGATGGATCACTCTTTGCATTTCGCATGCCTACAAAGCAAAAGGTTTATCTCCTCCTGGTATTGTTAAAGCTCACTCTACCAGGTCCATGGCAACTTCTGCTACTTTTTGGTCTAAGGTTCCTTTGGACGACATTTGTGAAGCAGCGACCTGGGCCAATTCACATACCTTCATTTCCCATACCTTCATTTCCCATTACAAATTAGATCTGATTTCTAGGGGTAGAGCATCCTTTGGCTCTGCGGTAGTCAGGAATATCCTTCCATAAGGGCCTCCCAGGATTGGAGTAGCTGGGGACTCTATCCCACAGGTTGCAGATAAAATGAAGTTAACTACTTCAGATAAATAAGTTATGTACTCACCATAACGTTCCATCTGAGGAGTTATACTTCGTTTTTCTGCAACCTTTCCTCCCTCCATCCCCTGGACATTGTCCTGTTTTTACAGGTTTTGGTTCATTGGGCTGAGTTGCTTATATAATTAGTTGCAGCAAATTCGATCTGAGGGAAGGTAGGCAGTGGTAGTGCATTATGGGTGGGGGGAGGAGCTTGGAGCAGATACTAGAAAAAAAGTTGCCGGCACGGATCCGATACAGAACCGAATTACCCACAGGTTGCAGAAAAATGAAGTATAACTACTCAGATGGAACATTATGGTGAGTACATAACTTCTTTTTTTCTACCATTAAGCTACAATAGCAGCTATCTCTAATTTTCCCAGAGGAGAACGATATTCTTCCTTGGCCTCTTCCAGATTATGCAAAGCATTTCTAAAAGGCATTTTTCTTCTCAGACCACCAATAAAGAATCCTTCACCTCCTTGAGATCTGACCTTTGTGCTTTAAATTTTAACTCTTAAAACCTTTTGAGCCTTCAGCTAATACCGATGTAAAATTTCTTTCTTGGAAAACAGCTGTCCTAGTAGCCATTACTTCTGCAAAGAGGATGTCTGAACTCCAGTCTATTTTTCCTCAGACCCATATATTATTTCCCATAAAGGCAGGGTTACTTGCAGACAAACCCTTCCTTTTTTTACCTAAAGTAACCTCTGAAAATAACATTAACCAATCCATTCATTTAGCAGTCATCTTCCCAAATTTTTTGAATAACGAGAGTACATGCTTCATCTCCTTGACATACACAGACAATTATGCCTTTATCTTCACAGGACAAAACAAATCAGAAAATCAGATCAACTGTTTTCTTTTCACCCAAAAGATTGAGGTTCCCAGTTTCTAAAGTTACTTTAGCCAAATGGATTACAGACTGTATTTCTTAGATTAGTTTTCAACAAGGCATTCCCTTACCCAAACTACAAAAGGCTTATTCAATCATATCCATAGCTGTTTGGTCAGAAACATCTATTTATGCAGCAACCATACGGTCCAGTGCTCATACATTTGTTACTCATTACAAATTGGATATTGTGTTTAGGAACAGAACCTTTTTTGGTTCGGTGGTACTCTGGAATATCCTTCCATGAGAACCACCTCAGAACAATGTAGCTGAGGACTCTGTCCCATGTTTTGAGGAAGCATGAAAAGGATAATGTCAGATTTAAAAGTTGTGTACTCACCATAACTAGGCATCTATGTTGTCAATTTTCATTCTTCCTCAATTTCCCTCCCATCCATCCCCCATCTCTCACTCTTCTGGAGAGAGCTGTTGGGCTGTGCTTTGGGACTGTGTTCCAGGTTAGAGCCCTTCCTTTCTTCTGTCAGCTATTCCTATCTCTGTCTAACTATATGGGCCTGTTGGCATAAACTCGATCTGAGGTAATGGAGATGAACTAAGGCATTCTGGGTAGAGGGAGGAGCTCGAGAGTTGGATCTGAAGTGTGGAGTATGCTGCCAAGTCAGATCTGAGGATTGGATTCGAACCTGTGTTGAGGAAGAATGAAAATGGACAACAGAGATGCCTAGTTATGGTTATAGTTTTAATTTTCTTCAATTCCGGTAATGGCCAGGGATCCCAGGCTTTCCAAAAGAGGAGTACATATCCTTTCCTGGTCTCAAATCTGCCCTGGGGTAATTATAAGCCTAGCCCGATTCTGTATGGCTTACGCCACCCCTTGATTTTGAGTATACTGTGCCCTTTTTAAGGTTTAGTTTACTGTGCCTCTGTCTAATAGTGACACAGGAGTAATCCCTGGGACAAACCTACGATCCCCCATCCACTTATCGAGATTCTTCTTTAAGAGATTCAGTGAGGTGCTCTGCCTCACACGAACTGGAATTCTCTTCCAGAGCGAAGGGAGCCTCTGGGTTATGAACCTGTCCCTCCAGCAAGTTCTATTTATTTCTGTGCTGAGGTTCAAGTCCCTCAAGCGTGTGGCTCTAAGGGATTTAGATTTACTGAGGTGGAGCGTGTCCATTAATTCTGGATTTGACATAGCTTTGTATGTCAGGCATAGATCGCCTCGAAGTAGGCGGTATGCAACTGAGTAGAGCTGGAGAATTTTTAACCGAGCAGCATATGGCATCTGTTTGAGACCCTTGATCCTCTTGGTGAGATACTTTTGGGGTCTTTCTAATTGCTGCAGGTGTCGGGTAAGGTACATCCCAAAAGGGGCATTGTATTCTATGATGGGCCTGATGAGGGATGAATAAAGGCACGATTACCTCTCTTGATCTAGATGTGAAACCCTTCGTGATGAGGTGGGCTATGTAGAAGGTCTTTCTAACCACTTTGGCAATGTGGTTTTCAAAGGAGAGATTGCTATCAACTTGGGTCCCCAGGTCCCTAATAACTTTCTCTGTACTTAATGGGTTTCCGCCTATGTGGTATTTTGTGGGCACATTGTTTTTGCCAAAGGGTATGACTATATATTTTTTGGCATTTAGCTTTAAACCATGGCGCTGGCACCAGTTATCTGTCTCTGTCAGACCTTTTTGAAGGATGTTTATGTCAGCTGGAGAGTTGATTATGGCGCCCAGTTTGCAGTCGTATGCGAACTTGGTGAGCCATAGTCCTCCCACGTTTGCCTGTACCTTGGAAAAGTATATACCGAACAAGAGTGGTCCCAGGACAGAACACTGTGGGACGCCACTTGTGACCGGTTTCGAGTCTGACATGGCTCCAGCAACTCTCACTCTGTGGGTTCTGTCTTTGAGCCAGTTTGCGACCCATCTTGTGACATAGGGGTTTATATTTAAATTGGATAGCTTATCTATGATGCCCGAGTGGGGTATTGTGTCAAATGCCTTTGCAAGGTCCAGATAGGCTGTGTGTGGAGTACCTTCCCTTCATCTATGGCTTTGGTGACTGTTTCAAAGAAGTCAACCAGGTTCAAAAGGCAGGATCTGCCCTTGACAAAGCCGAACTGGGTAGGATCTAGTGTCTGTAGGTTCTTTCACAAAGAAAGATGGGATCTTTCTCAAGGAAACCCTTTCTTTCCTAACGTGGCCTTGGAGTCTGACTTAAATCAAGCGATTCAGTTGCCTGTTTTTTGTCTTTTCTGAGATATTTATTAGATTCTAATTGTCAGAAGGCTTTTCTTCCATAAAAGGGGGAACATGTGGAGAAATATTTCCTCGATCTAGCTGTGAAGAAGAGGGTGTTGGTTAAGGAGTGCCTCAGGGCTCTGGGATGCACCATCATTACTGTACCAATGGCCAGGATGCTCAAGGCTTCAGCGTTACCATAGATCCATCTGGAACCAGCAATCCTGATACCTAGAAGAAATAATTTTCGTGTTGCCCTGCATATCCAAGCAGCTGAAATGGTGACTCAAACAACTGAGACTAAATGCTGCTGATGTTCTTCGTTTTCCATTGCTGCAGTCCTTACTATTGGGTATAGTCCGCATCCAGTCGGCCCGAATACCAGAGTATAAGGCTGACGTCGGTCAGGGCGCATTAGACTGACGTCAGTACGTCAGGGTACTAGCATGACGGCGCCATATCCTCAGTCTTTTGCGCGTGGTCCGATGCAGAAGCAGTTTTGCGAGTGCAGGTTGGCGTTCTGAAATATTTCAAACGGAGTTTCAGACCGAATCAGAGTTGGCTAAGTACCCGTTAGAACATTTTGGTTTTTCTTGCCTCATTATTTAACCGGATGTCAGAAAAAGTGAATAACTGTATTTCTTGTGGAAACAAATACCTCATAGGGATTACCATACATTGTGTATACCTTGTTTAGGTCCTGAGCACGACGTTGTTGGTTGCCGCTCTTGTGCTAGGTTTAACAAACGCACTATTAAGAGGAGGTTAGACTGTGCCAGATTAGTGTTTGGGAAGCGTTAATTATAAAATGCCGCCGGATGCCCCGACGCCGCCGCCCAAGAAGCGCAAGGACAAAACAGCGAAGCCTAGGGTTGATGAACCGCAGTCCCGGACGCCGGTTCTTTAGGTGGCTCAGTGGAGCCAGAGGTTTTGCCAGGAGTTTCTATGGAGTCTCAGGCAGAAACTTTACTGTTACAGGATGTACCCTCTCAGGAGGCAGGCCAGGCTGAGGGGGCTTCTCAGGTAACTATTCCTCCCTCTCTTCCCAAAGTAGTTAGAGCCTCTCCTTCTGTTGCCAAAACTTCTTTTAGAGGTAGGCCAAGTTCAGCTTCAGTAGGGGCTTCTCCTAGCATTTCGGGTTCCGTACCTAAGAAACATATGCTTAAAATGGCAGAAGATTTGATTACTATGATTAGAGGTTCTATGGGCCCTCCTGATAAGAGGCCTAGGGTGGAGCCAGAGTTTGACAGTTTTGAACAGGGTTCAGGGGCTTCTGAGTCTTCTGCGGAAGATTTGCAGGAGTGTCCTCATTATTCTGATTCTGATGTGGATGATGCCACTCCTTCGGCTTCTCCTCCTGAGGATTTTTCATTTTCAGAGACTCTGCATTCCATGAGGGAGCACTTTAAATGGGAAGGCCAGGATTACTCTGATTCCAGGAAGAGGCTTAGGGAATTCTTGTTTTTACCCCAGCATAGGCCCTTAGCTATACCTCCTGTGTTAAATGTGGTGGAAGATGTTTTTGCAGAGGCTTCCCTGAACCCTGATTCTTTGCCTCCTGCTCCTGTTAAACCTGATAGGTACTATAGGGTGCCCGAAGCTCATAAGTATTTGTTTAAGAGTCCTAGGGCGGACCCAGACACTGTTTCTCAGGGGCCTAAAGGTGTTAAGGCCTCTGTGGTTAAAAGTCCTGTTCCCACTGACAAAGAGGCGAGGGCGTTGGATAGGTGGGGTAAGAAGGTGTATACTTCTTCCACTCTAGCCATGAGAGCGTTGAATTGTCGGTTTCACATGCTGAAATATCAAAATTATCTCCTTTCACAATTGAAATCTAAGGTGGATGCTTTGGCGGAAGGTATTGATTGTAAAGAATTGCTGGATTTAGTTTATGTGTCTGAACAAGTGGGCAAGCATTCTTTGCAATGTGGATGTTCTTCGTCTTCCCTTGCTGCAGTCCTGACAATTGGGTATAGTCCGCGTCCCAGTCGGCCCGAATACCAGAGTATAAGGCTGACGTCGGTCATGGCGCCTTAGACTGACGTCAGTACGTCAGGGTACTAATGCGCATGACCGACGTCATTTCCTCAGTCTTTTTTGCCGCATGGTCCGATGCAGAAGCAATTTTGCGAGTGCAGGTTGGCGTTCTGAGATTTTCCGAAACCGGAGTTTCAGACCGAGTACAGAGTTGGCTAAGTACCCGTTGAGAACATTTTGGTTTTTCTTGCCTCAGTATTTAACCGGATGTCAGAAAAAGTGAATAACTGTATTTCTTGTGGGAAGCAGATACCATAGGGATTATCATACATTGTGTATACCTTGTTTAGGGCCTGAGCACGGCGTTGTTGGTTGCCGTTCTTGTGCTAGATTTAACAAGCGCACTATTAAGAGGAGGCTTGATTGTGCTAGGTTAGTGTTTGGGAAACGTTGCAATTATACTATGCCGCCGGATGCTCCGCGCCTGCTTCATCTAAGAAGCGCAAGGACAAAACAGTGAAGTCTAGGGTGAGGAACCGGCAGTCCCGGACGCCGGTCCTTTAGAAGGCTCAGGGAGCCAGAGGTTTTGCCAGGAGTCTCTATGGAGTCTCAGGCAGATACTTTACTGTTACAGGATGTGCCCTCTCAGGAGGTAGGCCAGGCTGAGGGGGCTTCTCAGGTTACTGTTCTTCCCTCTCTTCCCAAGGTAGTTAGGGCCTCTCCTTCTGTTGCCAAAGCTTCTTTTAGAGGAAGGCCAAGTTCAGCTTCTGTAGGGCTTCTCCTAGCATTTCGGGCTCTGTGCCTAAGAAACATATGTTTAAAATGGCAGAAGATTTGATTACTCTGATTAGAGGTTCTATGCCCCCACCTGATAAGAGGCCTAGGGTGGAGCAGGAGTTTGATAGTTTTGAACAGTGTTCACAGGCTTCAGAGTCTTCTGTGGAAGACTTGCCAGAATTTCCTACTTATTCTGATTCTGATGTGGATGATTCCACTCCTTCCGCTTCTCCTCCTGAGGATTTTTCATTTTCAGAGACTCTTCACTCCATGAGGGAGCACTTTAAATGGGAAGGCCAAGATTACTCTGACTCCAGAAAAAGGCTTAGAGAATTCTTGTTTTTGCCCCAGCATAGGCCCTTAGCTATTCCTCCTGTGTTGAATGTGGTGGAGGATGTTTTTGCAGAGGCTTCTCTGAACCCTGATTCCTTGCCTCCTGCTCCTGTTAAGCCTGATAGGTATTATAGGGTGCCTGAAGCTCATAAGTATTTGTTTAAGAGTCCCAGGGCGGACCCAGAAACTGTTTCTCAGGGGCCTAAAGGTGTTAAAGCTTCTGTGGTTAAAAATCCTGTACCCTCTGATAAAGAGGCAAGGGCTTTGGATAGGTGGGGAAAGTATATACTTCTTCCACTCTAGCCATGAGGCGTTGAATTGTCAATTTCATATGCTGAAATATCAGAATTATCTCCTTTCACAATTGAAATCTAAGGTGGATGCTTTGGCGGAAGGTATTGAGTGTAAAGAATTGCTGGATTTGGTTCATGTGTCTGAACAAGTGGGTAAGCATTCTTTGCAGTGTGGTTTTGATGCTGTTCAGGCCTCCTCGAGGGTGGCTGCTACTAGTTCTGTTCTTCGACATGCATGGTTGAAGGATCAGAATTTAGCTGAGCATGTTAAGACCAGGATTTTGGATGCTCCTTTACAGTCTGATGTGTTGTTTGGACCGCCTGTGGAAGCAGTTTTAAAGAAAATGGAGGACAAAGCTAAGTCTATGCAGACTGTTAAAGATTTTTTGCAGGTGCAGCCTCCGAAGTTTAGTAGAAATTGGCCTGCTAAGGGGTGGACATATCCTGCTTATGGTTCCCAGTCTAGGGGTAGGTCTAGACGTGGTAGGGGCAGGGCTCAAGGTTCGTTTAGGCCTAGATCTGACAGTTCACCTGTTCAGACTTCTGGTGAGGGCAGGGGTCAGTCCTTTCGTAAGCAGAACCAATGACCTGCCTTTTCAGCTGCCAGTGGACTCGTCTGGCAGCTCCTTTGGGAGGAAGATTGTCTCTTTTCAAAGAAAATTGGGATTTAATCACTCAAGACAGATGGGTGCTGGATATCATTCATCACGGGTACAGATTTTATTTCCACACAATGCCCCCTTTCAAAGGCATGCCAGATGTTCCTCCTCCACAAAGAAAAGAGGCTCACAAGCAAGTTTCTCAGTTACTCCAGATAGGGGCTATTCAGCCAGTCCCTGTGTCAGAAAGGGGCTTGGATTTTATTCTCGCCTGTTCCTAGTACCAAAGAAGGGGAACATGTGGAGACCAATTTTGGATTTATCTATCCTCAACACTTATCTGGACATTCCCAAGTTCAAGATGTTGACGTTACAGCAACTGTTACCTCTGCTGGGCAAGGATCACTGGATGGTAACTTTGGATCTCAAGGAAGCTTACCTTCATGTGCCCATAAGGCTAAGTTGCAGAAAGTATCTGCGGTTTCGAACTGGAGATTTTCATTATCAGTTCTCTGCATTGCCCTTTGGCTTATCTACTGCCCAGAGTATTCACAAAGGTGCTGACTACAGTGATAGACTACTTCAGGCTTCAAGGCATTCAAATCTATCCTTACTTGGACGACTGCCTGATTCTGGCTCAAGAAAAGGAACACCTTCTACAGCATCTGGAATATGTCATAGCAGTGCTAAGATGCCTAGGGTATTCTGTGAACGAAATAAAGTCCAGTCTAGTACCCTCTCAAGACATGTGCTTTCTGGGTGTGAGACTGAATACAGCAGCTCAGATGGCCTTTTTAACCCCGGACAAACAAAAGAGTCTGTCACTTTACTTCCATCAACTATCTCATCAGTCCGTGCTGACTGCAAGGACAGTCCTGCAAGCATTAGGGTTCATGGCATCTTGTATTCTGGTGCTTCCCAATGCCAAACTGCATATGAGGAAGCTGCAATGGTATCTCAAAAATGTATGGACACAGCACTGCCAAGATTTGGACACTGTCATTCAAATAATACCTTGCCTTCAAAAGGAATTCTTGTGGTGGGCTCAGGAATGTCACCTAAACAAGGGACTCTCTGTGACCCGGCCAGAGGCGAGTCAGATTTTAACGACAGATGCCTCGGACACTGCTTGGGGAGCTCATCTAAATGGAAAGTGGATACAAGACAAGTGGCCTGCCAGACTACAGCATCTACATATCAACATGAAGGAGATGTTAGCAGTCCAGTTTGCATTGATGGCATTCAAGGAGTTACTTCTTCCAGGGCAGGTGTTGATTCTGACAGACAACACAACTGTCATGTGGTACATCAACAAGCAAGGGGAACACATTCTTATCCTCTATGCAGGCAAGCAATGATTTTATGGGAGACTGCTAAGCCTGCAACTGACTCTTCAGGCAAGGTTTCTGCCAGGAGCACAGAACTCCCTAGCAGATGTTTTAAGCAGACAAATCATGGATCCCCACGAGTGGAAACTGGATCTTCATGTATTTCAGAAATTGACAGTGTCATGGGGAACTCCAGACATAGATCTGTTCGCTTCTCCACTAAACCACCAGCTGCCAAAGTATTGCACAAAGGGGTTTCATCACACAGCTTGGAAAGTGGATGCTCTGTCTTTCAGTTGGAAAAACCTTCATGTCTATGCCTTTCCACCTCTACCTCTTCTTCCAAAGGTATTACTAAAGGTCAGACAGGACAGGCCAAGGATGATTTTGATAGCTCCAGATTGGCCTCGGCAACACTGGTACCCACTTCTAAGGAGTCTTGTAAAGAAGCCTCCATGGCCTTTACCTCTGATTCCTCATCTGTTATCTCAGAAGGACGGTCATCTGCTCAATGTCAAGCTTCAATCTCTTCATCTCACAGCTTGGCATATTCTGTGTTGAAGCATGGTAGGTCTCAGCTTCCTCAACAAGTTTTAAATGTGATTATGGAAGCTAGAAGGCCTAGTACTAGGAGAGTGTCACATGAAAAATGGAAGAGATTTTTATTTTGGAGTACAGCAAAGAATTTGGAGATTTCAGAGCCTAATTTGAGTGTGGCTCTTCAATATCTTACTGAATTATTGGACAAAGGTTTGTCTTCTCTTCCATAAAGATTCATGCTGCAGCAATTTCAGCTCACTATGATTGTGACCCACCTTTGTTTTCGCATCCTTTGTTCAAGCAGTTTCTTAGAGGGGCAAAGAATATAAGACCCCCACGTAGAGCTCCTACTCCTGCTTGGGATCTCAATTTTGTGTTGGAAAAACTTACTCTACAACCTTTTGAGCCTGCAGCTACTGCTGAATTGAAATATTTGTCATGGAAGACTGCTTTTCTGTTGGCTATTACTTCTGCAAGAAGGGTGTCTGAGTTGCAGGCCCTTATGGCAGTAGAGCCCTTTTGATTTTCCATAAGGACAGGGTATCATTACGCACTAATCCTTCCTTTATGCCTAAGGTGGTTTCTAGTGTGGCTTTAAACCAAACTATTCATTTGCCTACGTTTTTTGCAGATCCTCAAAATAAAGGGGAAAAGATTTTGCACACTTTAGATGTACACAGGCAATTGCGTTATTATTTGAGCAGGACTAAAGATTTTAGACAGTCTCAGCAGTTACTTGTTTCTTTTGCTTTAAGTTCACAGGGCAAGCCTGTGTCAAAACAAACTATTTCTAGATGGATTGGCTTTTGCATTGCATTTTGTTATTCCCATCATGGCAAAGAGGTTCCAGCTGGGATTAGGCCTCATTCCACTAGGGCTACTGCCACTTCAACAGCATTTCTAAGGGGTGGCAACTAAGGATATTCTGGAAGCAGCTACTTGGAGTTCAGTGCATACTTTCTCTAGGCATTATCACCTGCCTATATACTCTAAGACTAGAGCTGGTTTTGCCACAGCTGTTTTACAAGGCATGTTGTCAGCTCCTGCTACTTTATAATTTGCCAGCCTCCCTTACCTCTGCTTTGGGATTCTACCCAATTGTCAGGACTGCAGCAAGGAAGGCGAAGAACATAGTACAGTTTTGTACCTACCATAAATGTAGATGTTCGAGGATTCCCTTGCTGCAGTCCAATTTCCTCCCTCCTTCCCTCTGTTTTTCAGGGTGGTTGTGTAGGTGAGTTTACACGCTTATATTTTTTGTATATATATATATATATTACTGTATATATTGTACATGTTTTTTGGTGCAGGTTGTTTTTGGGACTTGTCTTTTTGGGTCTTCTGACATCTGGGGCAAGAAAAGACTGAGGAAATGGCGTCGGTCATGCGCATTAGTACCCTGACGTACTGGCGTCAGTCTAAGGCCATGACCGGCGTCAGCTCTCTGGTATTCGGGCCGACTGGGACGCGGACTATACCCAATTGTCAGGACTGCAGCAAGGGAATCCTCGAACATCTACATTTATGGTAGGTACAAAACTGTACTTTTTGATGCTGTGCAGGCCTCCTCGAGGGTGGCTGCCACTAGTTCTGTTCTTCGCAGGCATGCCTGGTTGCGGGATCAAAATTTGGCTGAGCATGTTAAGACAAGGATTTTGGATGCTCCTTTACAGTCTGATGTGTTGTTTGGTTCACCTGTGGAAGCAGTTTTAAAGAAAATGGAGGACAAAGCTAAGTCTATGCAAACTGTTAAAGATTTTTTGCAGGTACAGCCACCGAAGTTTAGTAGAAATTGGCCTGCTAAGGGGTGGACATATCCTGCTTATGATTCCCAGTCTAGGGGTAGGTCTAGACGTGGTAGGGGCAGGGCTCAAGGTTCTTTTAGGCCTAGAACAGGAGTTCACCTGCTCAGACTTCTGGTGAGGACAGGGGTCAGTCCTTTCGTAAACAGACCCAATGACCTGCCTTTTCAGCTGCCAGTAGATTCTCGCCTGGCAGCTCCTTTGGGAGGACGACTGTCTCTTTTCAAAGAAAATTGGGATTTAATTACTCAAGACAGATGGGTGTTGGACATCATTCACCACGGTTACAGATTTTATTTCCATACAATGCCCCTTTCAAAGGCATGCCAGACGTTCCTCCTCCACAAAGAAAAGAGGCTCACAAGCAAGTTTCTCAGTTACTCCAAATGGGGGCCATTCAGCCAGTCCCTGTATCAGAAAGGGGCCTAGGATTTTATTCTCGCATGTTCCTAGTACCAAAGAAGGGGAACACGTGGAGACCGATTTTGGATTTATCTCTCCTCAACACTTATCTGGACATTCCCAAGTTCAAGATGTTGACATTACAACAGCTTTTACCCTGCTGGGCAAAGATCACTGGATGGTAACTTTAGATCTCAAGGAAGCTTACCTTCATGTGCCTATCAGGCTAAGTTGCAGGAAGTATCTGCGGTTTCGAGCTGGAGATTCTCATTATCAGTTCTCTGCATTGCCCTTTGGCTTATCTACTGCCCAGAGTATTCACAAAGGTTCTGGCTCCAGTGATAGCTTACTTCAGGCTACAAGGAATTCAAATCTATCCTTATTTAGACGACTGCCTGATTCTGGCTCAAGAAAAGGAAGACCTTCTACAGCATCTGGAATATGTTATAGCAGTGCTAAGATGCCTAGGGTATTCTGTGAACGAAATAAAGTCCAGTCTAGTACCCTCTCAAGACATGTGCTTTCTGGGTGTGAGACTGAATACAGCAGCCCAGATGGCCTTTTTAACCCCGGACAAACAAAAGAGTCTATCACTTTACTTCCATCAACTATCTCATCAGTCCGACTGCAAAGACAGTCCTTCAAGCATTAGGGTTCATGGCATCTTGTATTCTGGCGCTTCCCAATGCCAAACTGCATATGAGGAAGTTGCAATGGTATCTCAAAAATGTATGGACACAGCACTGCCAGGATTTAGACACTGTCATTCAAATAATACCTTGCCTTCAAAGAGAATTTTTGTGGTGGGCTCAGGAATGTCACCTAAACAAGGGACTCTCTGTGACCCGCCAGAGGCGAGTCAGATTTTAACGACAGATGCCTCGGATATTGCTTGGGGAGCTCATCTAAATGGAAAGTGGATACAAGACAAGTGGCCTGCCAGACTACAGCATCTACATATCAACATGAAGGAGATGTTAGCAGTCCAGTTCGCATTACTGGCTTTCAAGGAGTTACTTCTTCCAGGGCAGGTGTTGATTCTAACAGACAACACAACTGTCATGTGGTACATCAACAAACAGAACACATTCTTATCCTCTATGCAGGCAAGCAATGATTTTATGGGAGACTGCGCTACGCTTGCACCTAACTCTTCAGGCAAGGTTTCTGCCAGGAGCACAGAACTCCTTAGCAGATGTGTTAAGCAGACAAATCATGGATCCCCACGAGTGGAAACTGGATCTTCATGTATTTCAGAAATTGACAGTGTCATGGGGAACTCCAGACATAGATCTGTTCGCTTCTCCACTAAACCACCAGCTGCCACAGTTTTGCACAAAGGGGTTTCATCACACAGCTTGGAAAGTGGATGCTCTGTCTTTCAGTTGGACAAACCTTCATGTGTATGCCTTTCCACCTCTGCCTCTTCTTCCAAAGGTACTGTTAAAGGTCAGACAGGACAGGCCAAGGATGATTTTGATAGCTCCAGATTGGCCTCGGCAACACTGGTACCCACTACTACGAGTCTGGTAAAGAAGCCTCCATGGCCTTTACCTTTGATTCCACATCTGTTATCCCAGAAGGACGGTCATCTGCTCAATGTCAAGCTTCACTCTCTTCATCTGACAGCCTGGCATATTCTGTGTTGAAACACAGCAGGTCTCAACTTCCTCAACAAGTTTTAAATGTGATTATGGAAGCTAGAAGACCTAGTACAAGGAAAGTGTACGCAGACAAATGGAAGAGATTTTTATTTTGGAGTAAAGCAAAGAATTTGGAGATTTCTGAGCCTAATTTGAGTGTGGCTCTTCAATATCTTACTGAGTTACTGGACAAGGGTCTGTCCTTCTCTTCCATTAAGATTCATGCTGCAGCAATCTCAGCTCACTATGATTGTGACCCACCATTGTTTTCGCATCCTTTGTTCAAGCAGTTTCTTAGAGGGGCACAGAATATAAGACCCCCAATAGAGCTCCTACTCCTGCTTGGGATCTCAATTTTGTGTTGGAAAACTTACTCTACAACCTTTGAGCCTGCGGCTACTGCTGAATTGAAATATTTGTCATGGAAGACTGCTTTGTTGTTGCCTATTACTTCTCCAAGAAGGGTGTCTGAGTTGCAGGCCCTTATGGCAGTCGAGCCCTTTTTGATTTTCCATAAGGATAGGGTATCATTACGTACTAATCCTTCCTTTATGCCTAAGGTGGTTTCTAGTGTGGCTTTAAACCAAACTATTCATTTGCCTACTTTTTATGCAGACCCCCAAAATAAAGGGGAAAAGATTTTGCATACTTTAGATGTACACAGGCAATTGCGTTATTACTTAAGCAGGACTAAGGATTTTAGGCGGTCTCAGCAGTTGTTTGTTTCTTTTGCTTTGAGTTCGCAGGGCAAGCCTGTGTCAAAACAAACTATTTCTAGGTGGATTGGCTTTTGCATTGCATTTTGTTATTCCCATCATGGCGAGGAGATTCCAGCTGGGATTAGGCCTCATTCCACTAGGGCTACTGCCACTTCAACTGCATTTCTACGGGGGGTGGCAACTAAGGATATTTTGGAAGCAGCTACTTGGAGTTCAGTGCATACTTTCTCTAAGCATTATCACCTTCCTATCTACTCTAAGTCTAGGGCTGGTTTTGCCACAGCTGTTTTGCAAGGCATGTTGTCAGCTCCTGCTTCTTTATGATTTGCCAGCCTCCCTTACCTCTGCTTTGGGATTCTACCCAATAGTAAGGACTGCAGCAATGGAAACGAAGAACATAGTACAGTTTTGTACCTACCATAAATGTAGATGTTCGAGGATTCCATTGCTGCAGTCCAATTCCCTCCCTCCTTCCCTCTGTGTTTAGGGGTGGTTGTGTAGGTGAGTTTCCATGCTTATATTTTTGTATATATTGTTCATGTTTTGGTGCAGGTATTTTGGGCCTTGTCTTTTTAGGGTCTTCTGACATCTGGGGCAAGAAAAGACTGAGGATATGACGCCGGTCATGCGCATTAGTACCCTGACGTACTGACGTCAGTCTAATGCGCCCTGACCGACGTCAGCCTTATACTCTGGTATTCGGGCCGACTGGATGCGGACTATACCCAATAGTAAGGACTGCAGCAATGGAATCCTCGAACATCTACATTTATGGTAGGTACAAAACTGTACTTTCCCTTTCTTCAGGACCCCCCCCCCCCCAAGCCAGTCACTAACAAAACACAAGGTGTATAAAATTAAAATCCCACGTTTTGTGAAGTGCAGCCCAAAGGAAGAAGGATACTAATGTGAAATAGAATTAAAAAAAAAAAATCTGTGCATCCCTCAGGTAGTCACAGATACCATGGTCATGTGATATATCAACAAGCAAGGAGGGACATGTTCTTAAATCCTTTGCAGACTAGCCATGAGTGCCAGAGAATTTGCTCTGCAGACTTAGATGACTCTCAAAGTAATCTCCATACTCTCATATTGCAATACAGTGACTGAGCAACAGAAATAGATGCTAGACTGGGATGTCTTCCTTCAGTTAGTGTACAGGTAGGGTGTCCCTGAGATGGACTTTATGTATCCCTGGACAGTTGAAAAAGTTTTGCTCAAAAGAACCCAACAAGGAAGCATGAGCATTGATGTCATGCCTCTTCCTTTGTGCATTTCCTTTGATTCCCCCTGCTTTACCAGGGAGAATAACCAAAGCCACACAGAGTATTACATTCATAAAATAGCCGGGAGTATTCTAAGAACCAAACCAGCACGAGAATGGAGAAAAAAGATTTTGCCGACTTTGGGTTGACTGTGGTCAGGGATACAGGTAATAGACAAGTGGAGGCCAGAATTTATTGGAGAAAACCGGCAAAAAACCAAGGTATTGGGGAGCAAATAACTAGAAAGGGGAAGGTAATAGAATGGGAAGAGGCCAATAATTTATTTGGACTGCAGGTTAGAGATTGCCTTTCCTTTCAAGGATTGATATCAGAGTATATAGGCAAAGAGAAAGAAAATAGGGCGCTCCTAAATGAAAGACCAGCACTGGTAGAGTTTTTAATAGAATCTAGAACAGAAGTTGCCATTAAAAAAAGGAATAATTAGTAAAGTGTATAAAATATTGCATGATAATTATAAGAATCAATCAGAGGAGCTTAGAAAGGATTGGTGAGAGACTGGATTAGCAATTCACAAAGAAACAATGGTGGGATATATGCATCTCCCCCAAATATACAACAAAGTCCAGAAGATTTAGGATCTTTGCCTGGAAGTGTTTACATTGGTATTTTTATACCCCAAGTAGATTCCAAAGAATTGGGCTGACTGGGGAGAGGATTTTTTTTTTTTTTTAAGTTATGCTGCATAATCGGAATTGCCTAGGCATAGTAAAGCCTTTCTGAGTCTTAATTATGGTGGCTGCCAAATAAAGCAATTACTAGAAAATGTAAATCAAAGTGTAGACCAACTTTACTAGAGTAGTGACTATAGTAACAGAGATAAAACAAGTGGAATTGGGATCTTTAGAAAAGGGAAGTTGCAACTACATAGGAAAAAATGGGAATTGTGGGAACAACATATGCAGAGCAGGAAAAAATGGGAATTGTGGGAACAACATATGCAGAGCAGGAACGAAGTTTGAGGCAGGATTTGAATGAGCCATATAATGCTTAACTGACAATGACTGGATGGTTTATAAGTGATGCATAATATTTACAACTACAGTTGTTTCAATGGTGTCGGTGATGTAAACTGTAAAGTGATATAATTTTGTATGTTTTTCATTTATATAAATGTAAGATTGCCTTTGACATATGTGTAAATTTAATAGAGGTTTGGGGAAAAAGGAAGGTAAGACAGGAGGGGCCAATTATGCTATTGATTGTACCCTTCTGCACCAAGCAGCACTCCTCCACAAAATATCCAGGGTAAACAACTTCCTCCTGGTGGGTCTCTCAACTCAAGACAAGGGGACCCTCATAACCTCCAGTCTGAAAACACTACTGACCACAGCTTGGATGGTCTAACACTGTTGTCCTTTCAGGTACCAGGTTACAAGGAGACGTATTTAACACTCTTGGAGGCTACAAGTTGAGTCACTAAAAATGGAACAGTCTTTCTTGTCTTGGAAGAAGTCAGTATCTTAGCATAGCACTGATGTCCATGATTCTTTAGTACCTAATGGAGGGGTCCTGTATTAAACAGCTCAGTTAAGGTACACCTTTTGGACATGTTAGTCTGCCTGCTATTGTATCCACCCTTGGCAAGTCTCCCACGTGTCAAATTACTCCTGCAGTTTGTATTATGCTTAAGAGCACCATGAAAAATAATTCCACTTGGGATCTGAATTATATCCTTGTAAAATTAACCCAGACACTTATTTGAACCTGCACCATTAAGTATATAACTTGCAAAACAATCTTGGTAGTAGCTGTCATCTCAGCTAAGGGAATATCTGAACTCAAAGCACTGATGTACAAAGAACCATTTCTAGACTTCTCCGTGGACAGAGTGAGAGAAATTCCCTCCTTTATGTCTTGGGTACTGATAGAATTTTGACCCAACCTAGCTATTTAGCTGCTTATCTTGTTCCCCTAATTCCAAAAGTCTTGATGTACACAGAAAACAGATATTTAAACAGAACCACAGGTATGTGAAGGTCCAATCAGTTGTTTCTTTTCCCTACAAGAAAGGACAGACATGAGGTGTCATAACAAACTCCCACCTAATGGCTGTGACACTGCATCATGTTCTGATAATATATCCCGGAGTAAGAAACTGTCAGCCTCTAAAAGTTCATAGCACTCTGGGTACTATCTTAAGGGTGCCAACACACCAACTATATTGGAAACAGCTACTTGGGCAAAACTTTTTAAAACACTAAGTTGGGCATTGCTAACAGGGGTAGAACTGAGTTTGTTCCAGCCACGTTGCAGGGTATGCTTCAACGCAGCCATAGTATTCTTGCCACCACCCTTTCATGCCAGAGCACTAGGCATCATCCCTGTAGTCAGAACTAATGCACCAGTGAGCTAAGTGAACTAAGTATAGTTGTGTAAGAACTTACCATAACAGTAATGTTTTAGCAGACAACTAGTGCAGTTCAGTCTCACTTCCTTTATCTCATTTCTTAGTTTTGCTATTAGGTTATCCCATCTCAGCCCAGGCTGCCGATCTTTATTCTTTCCTCTTTCCCGTTTCAGTGCCTCAGGCCTGACAAGGTCTGAGTAGGGATAAGGAGCCCACTTTCTTACTATCTTCCCATACTAGTGCATCCTCATGTAAATTCCCCTTGTTTTCCTGGACCTTTGTTCATTTTCACAGTTCATGGTCTGGTTAACTGGGCAAGCAACCAAGCTATAACAGCGTGCATGGATGCAGATTTTATAATGGATATGTCCTGATGTCCCAGATCAGCAGACATCTCAACTCGATGAGGGGAAAAGGGTACTGAGCTCTGTCTTGCTCGCTCGTAGTCAGACCTTCTGCGGAGAAAGTCCAATTAGTTAGAACTACTGTTGCAATGATTTCCATAAACATCTGTTATGGTAAGCCCCTTATATAGTTGTAGCTCCCCCATACACACACACAATTGAAATTATTCCACTAAAAGTTGGCTCTTCAACCAGAGGAAAAAGATTAAGCAAGCCACATGAGAAGAATGGCGAGCTCAAGATGAAATGGCAAACTGACGAAAAGGGAAATCCTGATAACCCTAAGGGCCAGGACACCTCAAGGGTGTAGCTATGACCCAACAGAGCTCTTCTCTTCCCTACCACTCAACCTCCTCCCTCTCCCAAACATCCAGGCATAAAAAAATGAGTTATTTGGGGCTATTTTTAACAGTAGGGAAAATCACTCAAGATTTTTGTGGCTGAAGTGTTTTGAGACAAGTTGACAGGCTTCAGTTTGTAAAAACACTGAAGATCTGAAGTTAACTTCATTTGATCAGCAACCCTGTGGGGTATCGGATCCGACCCGGCAGCTTTCCAAGCTAGAGATCCAAGCTCCAAGCTCTTCCCCCTTACCCATAATACCCTGCTACCTCCCTCCAGTCCTTCGATCTCGTTTGCCATGGCTTCTTGAAGTACGAGTGACGAGCTCCTGGCGGTTTTGTGAGTGGTTTAATAGGGTTTTTTGCTCTGTTTTTTTTTTTTCTCAAAAAATTGTGTGTTAATCGACCCTTAGTGTATTTAGCTTAAATTGTTTTAGTAGTCAGTCTTAACCTTTCCCTTCCCCTTATCTGTGTGTGTGAGGTGTCATGGCCTAAGGCCATATTTTCTAAATGCTCTGTGTGTGGCCATAAGCTGTCCCCAGCCGATGGCCACACTCAGTGCATTATTTGCCTGGGGGTGGCTCATTTATCATCAGGCTACCAGATATGTGCCGCCTTCAACCCCCGGGCTTTGAGGGACAGAAGGACCAAGTTAATCCTTGCGGACCTTTTGCTTGTGGATTCTGCTTCTTCCTCCTCTCCCTCAGTGGCACCAGCCGTGGCTGCGGCTGTTCAGCCAACTGTTCCTGCTCCCCTGGCCGGGACTTAAACTCCCACTGTGTCCCAGGGAGAGAGGGACTCCATAAAGAAAGATAGGTGAGATAGAGAGAAGGAAAGAGACAGGGAGAGGCATAGGAGCCACAAGCAGCGGGCCTATTCTGTCCCCTCTGCCTCGCCGGCTAAGCAGCTCCTTTCTCCCTTGAAGGTCTCTGGGTAAGGGGGAAGAGCTTGGAGCTTGGATCTCTAGCTTGGAAAGCTGCCGGGTCGGATCCGATACCCCACAGGGTTGCTGATCAAATGAAGTTAACTACTTCAGATCTTCAGTGTTTTTACTGACCCTTTCTTTGCCCCCATTGCTCCTTCTCCGATCCATTACCGGGTTTCAGAGCCGTCTGATACGGGTAGCATCGGAGCCGGGGAGTCTGCGCTGATAGTAATCTTTACTTCGACGCCGGCTGTACCCTCGAGTTTGTCGGGTCCTTTTTTGGATCCGAGCTCTCGGGGCCGTGAGCCGAGCCTCTGATCGGAGGGGTGAGTGTGTCTTTGGCTCTGTTGCGGTCGGAGCACGCTTCTCCTTCGGGTCTGATTGCTTCGGTACCGATCCACATGTCTGATCCGAGGGGGCTGCTCTCGGATAATAGGGAGAGCGGTTCACCTTCGACGTCATGGAGTGGGTCCTCTCGAGGGATTCAAGGCCCCAGGCTCGTGCTACAGATCCACTAGCCATTACCTCGCAGACGGGCCTGTCTTCCATCATCCAGCCCCAGGGACAGCCTGCGTCTACATCCCAGATGGTTCCCTAGAGGAACAGGACCTGGTTGGTGAGCCCTCCTCTGACAGCCCCCCCGAAGAGGCTCCTCACAAACGAAAGTGTAAAAGGAGGCACTTGGACTCCCCCAAGTCCCTCACGGAAGACACTGACTTGGAGGAAGGGGAAGGTTCCCTCAGGTCACCCCCCCGAAGACATCTCCTTTGGAGACATCATGGAGATGCTGCGCATTAGAGGGAGGTGGTCAGCCCAAAAACCTTCCTCTGATGAGTCTGTGTTTCTGGAGGCATTTGACACAGGTCCATCTACCTCTTGGGTGTCCCCTCTGGCGACCCCCTGGTAGATCTTATTACCAGGGCGTGGAAGGGGCCGGACACTGTAGAGCCGATCCCCAGGAGACCAGATAAAATCCTTAGTCCCCCGACAGGATTGTGTGGAGCAAAAGTTCCCCAGTAGATGCCATGGTGGTGGCGGCTGCCACCAAGAAGGAACTTTCTCAGGATAGTTGCTCGGTACATCCTCCCGACAAGGAGTCTCGGATGATGGACCGCATTGGAAAGCGGATGTTGGCTTCAGCCACCTTCTATGTAAGGGCGCTGAACTACTTAGCACACGTGATTCGCCTTCAGTGGGATCTAATCAAAGAGTACACTGGATCACCCCCGGAGTCCATGTCGGCTGAGGATAAAAGAACCTTCTCGGCACGAATGGCCACTCTAAAGTCGGTATCCAACACTTGTGTGTGACTTCTCTCTCATGCCACGGAGGGGGCGGCTAGAGCCAGCGGAGCAGGCATCGCCTTGTTCCCCTTGTTTCCCTGGGCCTTTGTTAGTTTTCACAGTTCATGGTCTGGTTAACTGGGCAAGCAACCAAGCTATAACGACGTGCATGGATGCAGATTTTATAATGGATATGTCCTGATGTCCCAGATGGGCAGACATCTCAACTCAATGAGGGGAAAAGGGTACTGAGCTCTGTCTTGCTCGCTCGTAGTCAGACCTTCTGCGGAGAAAGTCCAATTAGTTAGAACTACTGTTGCAATGATTTCCATAAACATCTGTTATGGTAAGCCCTTATGTAGTTGTAGCTCCCCCATACACACACAAAATTGAAATTATCCCACTAAAAGTTGTCTCTTCAACCAGAGGAAAAAGATTAAGCAAGCCACATGAGAAAAATGGCGAGCTCAAGATGAAATGGCAAACTGACGAAAAGGGAAATCCTGATAACCCTAAGGGCCAGGACATCTCAATGGTGTAGCTATGATCCAACAGAGCTCTTCTGTCCCCTACCACTCAAATTCCTCCCTCTCCCAAACATCCAGGCATAAAAGAATGAGTTATTTGGGACTATTTTTAACAGTAGGGGAAATCAGTCGAGATTCTTGTGGCTGAAGTGTTTTGAGACAAGTTGACAGGCTTCAGTTTGTAAAAACACTGAAGTTTTCTGGCAACCCCTTTATACCAAGAGAACAGACATCTAATCTTGACTGTGTTACTAGACATTCTAAATCAGGGGCAATAGAATGCCAAAGCAGACAGTGTTTTACATAAGAATGTCTCTAGTCCCAAGAAAAGGGTCTAAAGGATGCCTACCTCCACATACCCATTGCCAAAGCATACAGGCCATTCCTCTGATTCAAATCTGACAGTACTTGCTCTGTTTATTTCTTTGTCTTCATCTATGGTATTCACAAAGGACCTGGCTCTAATAAATGCCTACAGCAGGACTAAGGGTGATCGCATTGACCCTTAATGAGATGGCTATATCATTCAGAGCCCATCCTTAGGGAAGACACTGACAGCCATACAATCTACTTCAGACCTGCTTTCGGGTTCTGGGGCTTTCTCTCTGAACCTTCCCAAATCAGTGTCCTCCCCACATGTCCAGTTTATGGACATAAACAAGTGGGCCTTTCTTCCCCCTCAAAGTATTTTTTCCTGACCCCTTATTTTGCTACAGTACCACAGCAAAGTCTGATTACAGTTTGAGACGTCCTCAGTGTACAAGGGTCGATGGCATCCACAGAGTTTACAGTCCTCCTGGCAAGGCTTCAAATGTGAAAACTGCAGTTGTGCCAGAGAAACTGGTGGTGCCGGCATGCCTACTTTTTACAGTGTCATATTCCCATGCTTCCTTGTATCCAAAAAAAAAAAAAAAAGCTCTCATGGTGGGTACAGCAGAAGGTCAGTCAGGGGTCCCATTCAAGAGACAGACGTCCCATAAAGTCTCCGACTCCTTAAGTGTGTGATGAGGGCCTCACTCAGATAGCTGAATATTCAAGAGATCTGTAACAAATCCTTGAGAAAAATGCACATTATCAAGGAGATTTTGGCTGTGAACTTAGTCATAAAAGCTTTCAAACAAAGCTGTCAGCAGGGGGAACCCTTCATATCTTCAATGACAACACCGCATTAATGTTAACAGGCAGAAAGGACCCAATTCTTGCCTCTCTAGTAGGTTGGCCATGGAGGTAATGTACTTAGCTCAGGAGTCAGATTTGATCATCAGGGCCTCTACATCCCTCCTCAGGAAAGGTTAAGCAGAAGCAGATCTGCACAAATGGATGAACTAGAATATTTTTTCTGAATGTGTTTCATAGGTCAGGTGCACCAGAAATACAATTTCACTTCTCCAAAAAGCAGACTGCAAAGAATTTTACACTATTGCACCAGCATCGTAAGCTTGGACAACCGAAGCCTTCTACGTAAGTTGAACAGGCATTTTCTCTCTCTCTCTCTATCAGTCTCCTTAGGATAATGCATACAATAGATTACAAGTCAAAGTATTGCTTACTGGCAAAGCCAGCATGGTTCTCCCTCCTATTGGAGCATAGTATGGATGTAATCTTTCCAGCTGCCTCATCATGGGGACCTCTAACCAAAAACATGCTCTGCCTCATCATAGGAACCTCTAACCAAAAACATGCTCTCTTCCTTACATGCAAAGCTGAAAACTCAGTCTGATATCTTGGATGATACAGCACTCATCTCCTTTAGATCTGTGTTTTATGAAGATGCACATGCTCTCTTAAGGGAGACTAGGAAGCCAAATACAAGGAAACCATACCTAATAAAGTGAGAAAGATATTCCCTTTGACTTGGTATCCATGTCCTCTCTCTAGCACCATTCTTGCTTGGTGCTCAAGTACCTGTTAGCCTTTTATGTCAGGTCATCTTTAACCTACTGTCTCTGCTTGCTTACCATGGGTCTATCCCTTTTTCCCCATTACTAATAAAGCAATCCCTCAAAGGGGGTTCTTATACTTGAGCCTTCCCAAGAAAGCTGCCCCCCCCCCACCTTGTAATGAAATCTCAACTATGTGCTAGAAAAGTTAACACAACCACCATCTGAGCTACCAGCCTCAGCACCCCTTAAATAACTATTTTTTTTTATTGTCCATTACATCTACTAGGAGGATATTTAAATTACAAGCCCTCTTCTGTTTCTCATTTTCCACAAGGACAAGTTACATCTCCACAGCAATCACACTTTTATACTCAGAGTGGTGAGCGAAGACCCAAAGCGAGCCATTGACCTCCCTGTGTTGTATTCTCCCACATAGATCAAGGGAGGAAATTGCTTGCATATCCAGGATGTGCATATATAACTGGGATTTCTGCTAGAAAGAACTAAAGGAGGGAATTCAGGTCCGGTTAGCCTTTGCAAAGTTGGAGGGTTGGCCTGTCTCAGAACATGCTATCTTAAAAATTATCTAGTTCACTGCATCATCATCATCGTCATCATAATCAACCCCCTTCTCATTTTTCTACATGGGGTCCGACTGTCATGTCAGCTCTCACCATCTCTCCTACCTTCTTTGACACTCATGCCTGACTGTTGCCAGTTTTCTGTCACACAATCCTTCCACCACTTTGCTGGATGCTCTTGTTTCCTCTTGCCTTCTTCCAGTTCTGTCATCTTCCCTAGAATGTCTACTGCTTTTATGCATATGCCCCCGAACCATGGTAATTTGTTCTCTTTGACCTTTTCTGCAATTGGAGCTGCTTTGGCTTCTGCAATTATGTCCTATTTCTTAGTCTGTCCCACAAAGTGCATCCTACCACATGTCTCAGGCACTTAAATCTCTATTACATGTAGCTTCCTCATTTACTCTGCCTTTGCTGCCAAGATTTATTTTCCGTATAGTAAAACTGGTCACACCCCTGTTTTGTACACCTTACGTTTCAGCTGTTTTGGCATTTTTTGTCATACATTACACCTGACCCTCTCTGCCAGTTGGCTGCTGCTCCTCTGATTCTAGCTTTGACCTCCTTATTCAAACTTCACTTCTCAACCACCCCTCCCAGATACTTGAAGCTGTTAACCTGTTCCACTAGTCTGTCTGAATTCTCATCTTATTCCGATTTCCCCCATTTGCTGCCATTAAAATGGTCTTGTGTACTCTTTCATCCCATGTGCCTTCAGTTTTGCATTCTATTCCCTTATCCTTTGCTAAAGTTCTTGCTCATCACCTGCTTGTGATGCACCATTGTCTATGTAAAACAACTTTGTTGATCTTCCCTTCCGACCTGTTTGCTAATGTAGTCCATCACCAGTATGAACAGCAGTGGGCTCAGATCTGAACCCTGATGTACACCCACTCCCACAGGGAACCCTTTTGAGAGTCCAGACACACTACCTGAGTCATTTGGTACTTGTACATAACTTGCACTAATTCTGCCATTGTTTCTGGGACTTCTAACCACCGCAGGACTGAGCAGATCAGCTTTCTTGCGACCCTGTATGCTTCTTTCTAGTATAGGAATGCCTAGTTGGACTCCTTGTTTCCAGCTTCTTCTCAACTATCTATCACTACAAACATTGGTTAAGTTGTGCTGTATCCTGATCTGAATCGAAGCTGCTCATCTCCCATATTGCTTACTGCTACTGTTTGTTCGTTTTTTAGTCACCCTGTCCAGAACTTTCATGCAATGTAACAGGAGTTTGATACCTCTGTACTGCCCACAGCTGTGAATGTCCCCTTTGTTCTTGGAACACTAGCACTACTATGCTTATTTTCCAGTCATCTAGGATATACCTTTCTATCCATATTGCTACGAGTACCCACAGAAGCCATTTGTCCCTTATCCTCACTCAGTATCTTCATCATATCTGCTCTGACCTCATCTGAACCTGCTGATTTCCTTGACTTCATTTTCTTAGTTCTGTTCTTCTGTGGTGGTTTCCTTCATTTTTCTCATTGTAAGCTGTGTCTGGGACACTACAACCTCTGTGGGGATTTCTTAGTTCAGATGTCCTGTGGACTTGTGAGCAGGTTGTTGCTGGCATCCCTTATAAAGGTTGTATGACTAACTTTAACTTTATCTTTCTGTCTTTGCCTTGAAACCTGATAAGTTTCTTTGTGCCATCTACTGAGTCACTTTCCAGAAACTGGCAAAGTGCCTCTGATGCCTTGTTAAGGTAAGGTAGGGATAGAGCTGTCTCAAAACAGGCCATTTTAAAATAGCTGGTTGTTACTCATTCCATGGCAAGGTGGTACCAGAACAACAGCAACTGCTATTAGACCTTCTATTTTGTGCTGTTTGAATTGTTTTACTTATTTACATGAACGTGATCTGTGTACGTAATTAAAGTGGGGTGCAGGTGTGAAGACCCAAGCAGACACACAAACATTGTTGTATACTTTGCTGTTGCTGGCAGTTGTCAAGGGACCATTTACCTGAGTTTTGGCACTACCCAGTTGATTAGTTAGTTGCCTGCTGGTATGTGGAGCATACAGTCATATATTCACTTGTGTTATGTCATTGTGGATTCTAGTGTTGCATGTAGCCTTCAACACTGTGTCCTCTGTCATATATGAAAATGTGCGTAGCATGTTTACTAGCAACAAATGTGTACATTCTTTGTATTTAGTGATAAATGTGCTCCCTCTTTGAAGTCTGTATACTTAGCTTCCCATGCAAAGCTTTTGACATCACGTACGATGTTTGCTGTTTCATATTAGGCTCCCTGATATTAGATTATTTGTCTTGTGTTTCTAATGTGATAATAAATGGTATAAACTTGAAATTGTTTAATGTTTTCTGTATCTTGATATTGATCATAATGTTCCCCCCTTATTAGATGTCCGACTTGGATGAGTGGGCTGCCCAGATGAATGCCCAGTTTGAAGAAGCAGAAAAATTTAGCCTAATTGTGGAGTAATGGACTTATTTTTGATGGTCAAGAAGTTCACACACCTGGAAATCATACTACTGGTTTAAACATTGTAAATAACTGTTAGTGAAAATGTAAATTGTTTTCTTGTATTGTTTTATCTATTCCATTTTATTTAAGTGAATTAAGTAAAATAAGAGTTGTGTTGAAGTTCAATTATGCAAATTTAAACAATTTGGAACCTGGTTTATAGGAAGATCAGATATGACCAACCAGGATGTTTTTAATTTGTATTTATTTTTGTTTCAGCAAAAAGGATCTTTGTTTATTTGCGCCAGTTCTCTACTACCCTCTGCTTTCAGTTCACATTTGCTTCTCCATTTTTGTAGGAAATCTGGAAAAATTTTGTTTGCTAACGGCACATGCATGTAGATGAGAGAGGCTTATGTACCACTAGCTTGGATAAATATTTTACTTAAACATGTACAAATGTTGCATCATTTGTTTTTCTTTTTCATTTATTTCAGGAAAGGTTAGTTATTTCTACAAACATAAGTTTAATTTGAACATTTATAGCTGAGTTTTGTAGATGTACTCTGGGTTTATGAGAAAGCGTTATCCAGTGATGACTACTTTCAGAAGGGTTATCCATTATCTACTTTCTTAGTGTATAAAGCAGCTATAGGTGTTCCCACCAAGATTTGAAAAGTAGACATAGAAATGGGTAGCAGAAGAAAGTAATTACTTCTTCAGACTTGCTTAAGACCCTGTTGTATATGTATTTTTTTGTAGTGCAAGTGAAATTTGTGCTTGCCACTTGCAAGTCTGCGCCTTATTAAACCTATACATGTATAGCTCCACATAGAGTGGAAGCTGTCCTATCTGTCCCAGCTATGTCAAAAAGCTTTCACTACTACAGCCAATGCCTGTCCTTATCTATATTAATTGCAATGTCATATTCTTAGCAAAAGTAGCAAAATTACTTCTCATCCCGTTTATAATAAATGGTAAATTATTTGTTCTCTTGGTACTAACCAGTTTTCAAATGACATTTGTTTGTAATTGGTCATTCTCATACTGGTTGCAGCCACTGTCTTTGAAAAATGTATGCTAACTTGGTGATTTCATCTTGTGTGCAGTTGAGATTTATGTTTTTTGTTCATCATGCTGTGTGAGTTTTGTGTGATTTGGGTAAACGCAGTGACTGAGGAGAGTAGTTGCATCTCTCCTTTTTAAGACATTCCACAGACAGCTACAACTTCAGATACAATTATATGTTTAATATTGTATTGTACTTTATGAAGTATAGTCTGATTTATTACTTAGCTAAATATGAAGTGTCCTACTCCTTGAAGATGTTTTTTTCTCCAGTGGCTTAATCGGAGGAAATTATAGGAAGTGTTGCTGGAAGAATTTGATTGTCAAGTGGCTCATGTTCACAGGAAAAAAAAAATAACATCTATTTACACCTTGCAAACCACTGATTAACCTTTGTGTTTGTTATTCCTTCCTGTTACCAGATCTTTGTGGAGTCTTCTGCACAGTGATATTCAGGTTTTGCATTTGTCAGCTTTACATTTTCCAAAATGTAGACATCATATCCATGGGGCTATTTTCAGCATTGCAGAAAATTGTGAGAAATATGATAACTAGGCAGACATTCAGTCATCCTCATTCTTCAACCTATTAATCCTTGTATCTCTTCAGAAATTAAAGAAAAGCACAATATCCTGTTCATATTTTTTAGTTGTCAGTAAATTTACAACTGGTCTATCACCAGCCTGATGATCTGATGTCATTTGGTATGTCACTCTGAGCAGTGTTTGCAGTTTCATGGAAATATACTGAACTTATAGCTTTCAAATGCAATTTCTGAGAACTGGAAGCTTTAACAAGCGCATTCATCATGTGCTATCAATGGGAGCAGGACTACTAAAATGGGAAATGGATAGTCTGTGTACTGTTTCTGCCGAACTAGCAAAACAGAGGTTGAATTTCCATCCAGATTATCGCTGATCACAGCCTTCCAAGCAAACCTACATTTCTGACTGCACTCGTACTTTATGGCAGGGTGTCCAAGTAAAGGCAAGCAGTCAAGTAAGGTATATTGTTAATGTAATGTATATGAGAGTTGCATTTTCCTCGTGATCTCAACTCTTTACCTATTGCATTCATTTGTTCTTCCCACTTTGCCTCACACACCGAGTTATGTCATCGTACTCACAGCTATGTAAATGAAAATAAGGAGCGTCAGAAGGGTAAACTATGGGGTTTAAGTAACGTTTGTGTACAATTTTTTTCATCCTTAAGCTATAATTAACACTAAAAAGAAGTTTGTTTAGATATTTCAGTAATAACACATAACTGGCAATCAAGCTTCGGAGACCTTCCCTGAAGCATCCCAGGTTTGGTAGTCCCTTTTCTTCCATTCAGAGTTCATCATTATTGATTGATTATTTTTTTAATTTCTGTACTTTAATATGCAGTGATGTTACTAGTCATTTACCACCCACCTCCTGCTTTGATGCCTACTTTCATCTATCCACATAGTTTGGATCTAAATCTTCGAACTCATCAGTGAAAGGTTCCTGTAGCTTCGGTCCTTTGTGTATTAACCAAAAAGTTACTGTCTTTCCTTCTAGCGAGTGTATCGTGGTATGAATGGAAAGATGCCGTTAGTGGGCTTACTGGTAGAAGTCCCCTCTTTGCCCAGCAGATGGACCAGATTTTTAGCGTTTCTGGGATAGTATCATCCCACGGATAAGTTTACTGTTTCCACAGTCTTCCTTGCTTCTCAGAGACCAGCATCACACCCAGTTAGCAATAACTTAAAGTGCACCCACGACACCAACCCTTGGAGAGTGCAGTAAATGATGTTTGTTCCGTCTCCCAATTCCTACCTTCCTCCTGTTTCTGGTCCCCTCACTGCCCAATCTTATCTCGGGGAGAAGAGATACTGTGGGTCAAGGTTTCCTTCTGTAGGACTTGCTCTTCATCTTAGCTAGGCTGGTTATCTTTGGTTGAATACAAGTCAGTATAAGCCTATGCCAGGGTATGCAGCTTTGCGAGCAGTATTTTCCAGGTGTGGGATTTTGTCTCTAGGGACCTCAGTTGGAGGCCTTCAAAATTCCTAGTATGTGCCTATCCTCCTCACATGCCAACCTTTGGATGCATCGTGGCTCCTTACCTGCCAGACATTTCATGTGTTTTGCTCAAGCAGTCACCATCTAGGTTGTACTAGTCACAGCGTGACAGGCAAGTACTTGAAGCGAAAAGAAAAAGCAGGATCCCTTTGCAGCAGGGCTTCCTTTGGGTGTTGGATTAGGCCTTCTTCCTCAACAGGTATAAGGCCTCAGGATCCGTGCGCTTCTTGTATAGTGCAAGACCAATTTTGCCCCATCTCTGAGGGTCTCTTGAGGAAGCTGTTTGGACTTCTAGTTGTCCCTCTTTGGAGTCTGTCTTAGAAGAATAGCCTTCAAAGAACTGGAATGCCTCTAGGCTGCTGGGTAGAGTAATATGCTATATTACCACTTAGCTGACTGGAGTAATATTTTTCTCCTCAGTAAAAGTTAAGCCCTCGTGTCTATAATTTCCTCAGAATCTGGTAAGCCAATTAAACAATACAACTTAAATAATAAGTAATGTGTGTACAGTAGTAAAAAAAGTTAAATGTTGTTGAATGTAACATCAAAATGTAAGTGGTGTTCATGCAGTCATATACAACCAACATAAAAACATTGTAAAAAGCAATATTAAGCAGATTTATATGTAATAGAACTCAAATTCAAAGAAATGGTTACAACTTGGCTGCTTTCGCAGCAAGGGCACTATGATGCAAATATTATTGTTGATTCCACGTACTTATATGCCCCCAATCTCAGCTGGCATTTCAGTTCAGAGTTCTCTAATCTTTCTCCCCAACCCCAACCCCTGGGGGTTCTTTTCCACCACCACCACAACCCCACCCCCGGTGGGGTCTTTTCCACTGCTCTCAACGGTGGGTTCTTTTCCACCCCCACACCCACGGGGGTGGGGTTCTTTTCTACTACCCCCACCCACAAGGGGATACTTTTCCACTTTCTCTAACCCCAAGAATTAGAACATACTAAAACCTGTGCAAAGAATGACATGCTTACTTCATGCACTGTATGACTATCATGGGTTTCAATGTTTTATGAATTCACTTCAACATAACCTGTGCCAGCATATGCTTGGTGCACATCATTCTCTGGCAGTTGCCCCTTTATCAATATTTTTTAGCACTGCTTAACATCAGGGGAGACCCAATACTAGTGTGTACATTTAATGTGTACATTTAATGTTTTACTGTTCTTTGAATTGCTTCATTGCCTTTCCTCTCCCATTTGCCTTCCTCTTCTACTAACTCTGGTCTTTTTACTTCTGGCCTCTTTCAGCATTTCTGTTGCCCCTGATATTTCAGTATGTTCTCATTCAGCTTCTTGGGCTGCTACCCTTCCAACAGTCTGTCCCTGTACAATAGTTTTCACTTAGCCCATTTCATCCTATGCAGTTGATGAGAAGTATTTTTCATTGTGTTCCTTACTAGCTCACTCACTTTATTTTAATTGCATCTTGAGTGTTGGGTTCATTTGTCATTTTCCATTGTATTGTTGTAGCCTTTTTAGATCATTACTGGAGCAGGATGGTTAATGCTTTAATGTGTCTCTCCCTTATTTCCCTTTCTGTATAACTAGTGTAAAGCTCCACTTACTGCAGTGCCTTCTGATGTTCCAGTATTTCCTGTGTCATCTTCTGTAGTTCACTTTTATATCTTTCTAATTTACGACATCATGATACCCGTTTCCAGTCTCCCACCCCATTTCTTTCAAACCTCCAGTATTAGTTACTGTCAGAATCATCATATGTAACCTTTTCAGTGTATAAAAATACTTGTATAGTTCTTTCCATGCAAAAATTCAGCATTTTCTCAATTTTTGTTGCTATTTTTGGCACCTTACATGTTTGTTTCTGTAGTTCCTTGGCAGTTTTTCTGTTTTTGGCACTCTTGCATTTTCTTTAACTTTCTCCATGTCTTTTACTAAGGTCTTATACAGTCTACATAATAATCTTTTTTTTTTTTCAATCAATAAAAGATTATTATGTATACAGTCTACATAATAATCTTTTATTGATTGCCTGTGTCAATATTGCCTCGGTCAGTTTTACAATGTCAGGCATCTTCAGTCTCTCTTTTTATTTCTGCATCATGTTTTTCTAGTATTGTATGCAAGCATTTATGTTTCTTCTCTTTATACATCTTCCTACATTCCTTCCAGTCCATTATCTTTCCACCCTTTCTCAGCTGTTCCCAATAAAGTTTCCAGTCTCAACATTTTTCTGTCATTCATTCATTCATACACACACACACACACACACACACACTTTTCTTTACTACTCTTTTCAGGAGCTGCTCAAATTTCTATTCTAGCATTTCTCTTTTGAGTAATAGCTCTGCCAGCTTGTTATAGATCCAACCTGTCTAGTTCTGTGCTACTATTTATTGCCTGACTCCATATATTTATTTTTAAAACTCTTTAATTATCCCTTTCCTGTACCAATGCCATCTGTCTCCATTTGGAGACATATTCCGTATTGTGAAAGTAGTGCCCTAATCTGATTTGTGCTACTCAGTAATATTCTTCATGTACACCTGGTACAACTATCACCCCCACCACACACACACACTGGGTTGCATCATCTTTATTCAATCCACTTTTTATTGACCCGTATATATTTCTTTACCTGTTTTCAGTTCCCAGTATTCATTTCCAAGATCATAGACAAATCTGTGCTACATTTAAGACTGGAAGATCTGTGTGTGTTCTTAATATCTTCCATTGTGTGAGCATACCATATATCTTATTTTTCATTTCATCTCGTGTTTTCTTGGGTGATTCATTCAATTTATTAGCCATACTCTTAAGCATCTTAAATTATGACCTAATAGGTTTGGGTATTATTGGATTATATTATGTGTAGGGAAACATCTGACACGTATTGCTTTTGTTTTTTACTTCTTTATCTTGTAAACTGGTATTTGTGTAACAACTTAATTCCCCAAATAATTTTGGAATATCTTCATCCAGTCTCGTAATGTAGATTATACATCTGCAGATGTTGCTATTCTTTCCTCCTGCCCTCCTACCTGCACATTTCCACCCTCTTATTTCCAATTTTCAAGGTTTCAATGCCAATGGTTTTGAATATGCAAATAAAGGGAATAGTGAGCACCCCTGTCTTATCCTCTCCCAATTGCCATCTCTGGGGCTAGTCTTCCACTCACTTTCACTCTTGCCCATTTACCTTTATATATTGCTTGCACTGTTTCTATAAATTACCTTATCCCCATCTTGTACATTGTTTCCCATAAATGGTTTCAGTGTAACCTGTCAAATGGTTTCTCCGCATCTAATCCTGTTAATATCAGCCGTTGATTTGCCTGCTCAGCTTGTATCATATGTGGTCTCCATATATTATCATGTGTTGGACTTCAAGATCACTGCATACTAATCAACAGCTTAATTTCAAGCATCCCAATGTGAAAAAGAAACTGCGAATTAAGAGCCAGTGATGTCAGCGTAAGTAAAAAAATTTAGTTACTGGCTAGTAAGTACATGCATGGATGCCAGTAAAGAAGAAATTTAAAGAATTTTAAAATCAGCCAGAAAAGGTTTAAAAAAAAAAAAAAAAAACACTAGCTTGCTATTCAGTATAAAGCAGTTCAAGTTTCAACTTTGCAAGAGATGGTCTTTGGTAATTTAGAGGAAAAATAAATCAAATTTACTTGGAGGTAATTAAAATAAATGAAACTTTGAATAAGTATATCAACTCAAATGTCTAGAAAAAAGCTTTATCTATTCAGATGAACTAATAAAACTGCACAAATTATAGTCTGAAATGAATAAAAGACAAGCTGAGTATGACACTCCTCAAGAAAAACTGTTTAAAAAATGGTAGGTAGAAGACAGCGCTCTTGAAGAAAACTTTAGATTTTCTACTGAACCAAAGAAACTGGGAGAAACTGACTGTTAATTTTATGAAAGCACAAATATGCAACTAGACTGATTCCACAGCAGGATTTGTTAATTTAAAGGGCACATTGCAAGTGTATGCTTCACACCTGGCCATGAGAGAGTATCCAAGTAAAGATGAAATCATGCCATCGGAAAGAGTTGATTCTGACACTATTTCAGAAGGGGAAAGTATTAAAAATGGAGACAGTATGTTTGTGGAAAATTATTATTCACTGTACACCAGACAGAAGAGAAGCAAATATATCCATGTGATGAGGGAATTGCAAGAGGCAGGAGTGAGAGTCAAGCTGCCATATCTAGCTGTCTTCAGAATATTTTTTCATGGAGGATCAAAGACCTCTTGATGCAGCCCAAGCAAGGAAGGGAATAAAGTTTATCTAACAAAAAGTGAACCAGCAAACAGGGACTGTCTTTTAACAATAAAGCTCATAGACTTTGCCACTGAAATTGTTTCCAGTGTTCCAAAGGAAAATGCTTTATAGAACAAAAGCACAGGAGTTTGGTCGAAGAATCAGGAGTACCTTGCACTCAAACCAGAGTCTGGTGTTGGGAGATGGAGATGACCGTGAAGATCAGCATCACTGAAATTGGTGAATAAATGAGAAACTGTATAAAGCATCAGTTACATCTGTGAAATATGGCTTTAAAAAAGTGGCTGAAAAAGGCTGGACTGCTGTTGTGGACTGTAAAGTATATACCTTACTTTGTTATTCATGTTAAGGAGGGCATTCAAATGGAAAAAATAAGTAAAATAATTGTAAAGCATTTCAGGATGTAAACTGCATGTTGTATGTAGTAACACAATTTTTGTAGTCAGGAGTATTTTAAATGTGGATGGTTTCTTTGATGATGGTTGTGTTAAATATATTAAACAAATGCTTCTTTTAGTTGTAAGCAATACATTCTTTAGTTCTCTTATTTTTACCATAGTGAATGTCTAGATTAATATTTTTGGCTTAAGCTATAAACAAGTGTTTTTTGCACGCAAGTAGGCTTAAAAATAAGGCAAAATTATGAAAGTCATGTAAAATGCTACGCTTCTTGCATCTTTTTTTCTTTTATTGGCAGATGTTCAGTGGGAGCCATTGCTGTTTAGGCAGCTATGCAGTCCGTTCTGGGCGAACTTTACAAAGATTCATTGTTGACTATTTTTACATGGAGGTGAGCTGTGTGCAGGTACAAGTGATTCATTTTGAGAGCTCTGAGTATTTGAGGGAAATGCAAAATTTAAAGATACAATGGCAAGCAGTTTAGTGAAAAATAAGTTTTTTGATGCGAATTAGAGGGCAGCCTCTCTAGTAGACTGAGAACTTTAATGCGTTTAATTTAACATTGTACAGTTTTGGTTTATTTAAAGATGGCCAGTGCACTTTTTCTTAGCTAAAATTTAATGTTTTCTGAAAGCATACAAGCTTTTTTCACATCTGGGAGGGGAATAGAGATGAAAGAACAAACAGCAGAGTAAGTGGGAACACAGACTCTGACTAAAGCATAAGCTTTAGCATGGATATCCTTAATTTTAGGTTAGGTAATGCCTGTGGTGCCACTATTGATTTGGGTCAGTTACTCCTGTCTGGAGGGTTAAACTTCATTTTTTAAAGAATATAAAATGTCAGCCTGCCAAGCATTGTGTGCATGTAACATGAAGCTGGAAATGCACATTAAAAAAATGTATAGTAGGTGGGAACAGCTTTTTATCATAATGACTGTTATCCTTATCTTAGAATGTAAATGGCCTTACAGGTACAGACAAAAAGGAAAAGGTATTAAACTCTAATAAGAAATGCATACTGCAAATAGTGCTGCAGGAAGCGCATTTGATTAAGAAATGAGCATGTGAATTTGAGAGAGAAGATTTCAGGATGGCTATATAGCAGCATCAGGGACAAAAGAAAAGGAGAGTAGTTAAACTACTTGCTGGAGAGGCTCCAACAGTGATAGAAAATAGAGAGGGCAGCAATGGTGGATTTATGGTGGTAAAGGGCTTCTGATAAGGGAGGGGGATTATGGTGTCATGTATTTATATTCCATGAAAAACATGCTGTTATGGAGCTTAAGAAAATTTTGGGAGAACTGCTTTCAGTAAGGAATAATTACATTCAGGTGCGGACAGGAACTTGATTTGCAATTGTGAGAATGCATTGAGGGACCTAGAAGGGAAAATAAGAAAGTTGATTTCTGAAGAAATTTAAGACCATATTTAGTATGGAAGATGTGACTTCAGTAGTAGGTATTCTGACAAAATGCACATATTTCTCAAGGTATAATAACTAGGTTAGACTAGAAGGAAATTATACTTGAAACATTTGCATTTCATTGAAAGCTTCAACACACTTGCAATAACTTTTTCAAATCATGCACCGATAAAAGCCAAGATAAAAAATGCAGGGTAATGAAGTAAAAAATGAGACACTTGTGCTTTCCCAACTATCTGTTAAGAGAGGAATTTAAGGAATAAGTAGTGAAAATTAGTTATTAGGTTAGATAACATCTTCAGAAGTTATAGCTAGTGAGTGGGATAAAATGAAACTGGAGTTTAAGAAGCGATAAGACTTGCTTAAAGGGGCTATTAAAGGATAAAGTATTGCAGAATAAAGGGAATGTCACAGAACAAGAGGAGACAAAAATGCAGAGTGCTAAAGAGAAAATAATGGAATATCTGGATAAAATGCAAGACTTTAGAAAGATGGCTATATTTTTGATTACAACTTTTAGCACAACTTTGCCAACAACCCTTTCTAGTTTCTGTTGCCTTATGGAGCCAGTAACAAGAAAAACAACCTGAGGTCCTGTAAAGGTATTAGAGATATTTTGGAAATTTTATGAAAACTTGTATAAAGCAGAGAAATATTGAAATAAAGAACACAAATGGAAATATTTAAGGAAGACTATGCCAAAGCTACAGGTAGATGAGGATTAAAAACTAAAAATTAAAGTAGGAGATGAAATAATGGTGATGTATAATCAATCTTTTGGAAAGTCTCCACAGACCGATGGTATTCCTCTGGAAGCTTGGAGGCTAGGAGGGAGGAACGTGATAAAGATCTGGAAGATTATAAAAGGAGGTGAAGCACCAACATCTTGGAAGAAAGCTGTGTTACTTAAAAACCGTAAAGGCTCATCAGACCTAGCTTGATATATACCCATTTCAATTTTAAATCATGATTATAACGTATTTGGCTAAAAGTATGGCAGAAGTGTTGAAACTGATAGATGTGGATTAATTTGGTTTTATGGAGGGGAGGCAAACATGATCAAGCAATGATGATCCAGTGGGAAGCATTATGTAAGAAAATACCACTGTAGTGTGTCTTGATGCAGAGAAAACATTCAGTAGAGCCAGCTGGGATGTTATGAGTAGGGCGATGAAAACATTTGCATTCCCTGATGCAATAATTCCTTCGGATTATTCAGATATCCTCCTAATTTACATAAAGTGGGAGGTCCATCTCTTAAGATGTGTTTGAGTAGAGGAACCAGGCAAGAATGTCCTCTTTCCCTTTTGTTTGGTTTATATTTTAGAGCCATTGTCAAAGAAAATAGATTCATAAATGCAAGGATGTTGGCATGGTAATCAAGAAAAATTGGCCTTATTTGTAAATATTTTGTACCTAATAAATCATGAAAAGGATGTCTCGGTGTTGTGGAACATTTTGAGACATTTTCGGGAAATAAAGGCTTTAGCTATAAATTATGGGGCCGCGCATGAATTGATTCAGCAACGCGCAAATTTAGGGGGAAGTAATAAGATGAAGCATTTAGGAATATTGATTAAAAAGGCTTCTGTTAAGACAGCGAAGGATATGTTGAGCAAGACTAAATGAAAGATGATGCAAAAACAGAGAAACTGGAAGGTGGTGGTTATGGATAAGTATACGCATATTATCCAAGTATTGTGATTTAGTTCCTTTAGTTTTATATGCAGGTCATGCATATTTTTTTCAACCTGAGGGAAAAGTTGCTGACATTATAGATTTGAAGGAATTCATCTGAGCGGGGTAGAGAGCTGGGCATTAAGTGGGATAAGTTGAATCCTTCCAATAGAACAATGCAGGTTAGGATTTTGAGCGTTACACATTTAAGGCTGATATGCATAAAAATGAACCAACTGGAAAAACAGCCAAAACAAGGGAAAACAATGTACTTTAGCATAAACTATTTATTAATCGATTTAAGACTTCATCAGAAAATCCAAACACATAAATCTCCACAGAACCTTTTGGTCTTTTTCTCTTGCTGATATAGATAACACAAGGAAAGGAAAACATAATTCAAAATAGAAAGGGATAATGAAGCAGGGGAAGTTCAAGAAATAGAAAGTGGGAGTTTGGATGCATATCCTTAAGGAGAACAATAACATACCGGACATTATATTCATAAAGTATCAAAGTATTCTAAGAACTAAGCCAGCACAAGAATGGAGAAAGATTTTGCCAATAGAGATGACTGCAAGTAGGGGTAGAGAAAATAGGAGGGAGGCTGGAATTTACTGGTGAAAACTGTTAAAGGAACCAAGGTGTTGGGAACAAATAACTAGAGAAGGAAAGGTAATGGAGTGAGATGAGGCCAGTGAGATATTTGTACTGCAGGCTAGAGACAGTCTTCCTTGCCAAGGATTGATATCACAGTAAAGATGAAGGGGATAGGAGAGTTTAAGTGAAAAACTGCCCTAGTAAAAGTTTTATTTGAATCTAGAACAGAAGCTGCTTTTTAAGGGGGATAATTTGTAGGGCATATAAAATATTGCATTGTTACTATAGGAATTGAAGGAGGTTAGAAGAGAAAAGACTGGAAAAGCAATTTGCAAGAGAACAATTGAAGTACATATGAATGGCTCCCAGGTATGCAACAAAATCCAGGAAGGTTAGGATCTTTGCTTGGAAGTGTTTGCATAGGTATTTTTATACCCCAAGACGACTACAAAAAAAAATTCAACGGGTAGATAGCAAACGCTGTAGGTGTGATGAGGAAGAAAGAGGTAACTGGGAACATGTGTTAGGAGTATAATAAGTTAGCAGATTTTAAAAATTGCATACAGAGTACATTGTTGGAAATATTGGGTGAGCAAGTAGCTGTAACCAAGGAAATTACTCTTGAGCTGGGACCCAGGATCGGAATTGCTAGACATATTAAGGCCTTAAGTTGAATTCTGATGGCTGCCAAAAACAAGCATTGTATATTATAAGAGAGAATAGTGTTGGAAGAGGGGTCTTAAGTAGAAATTATGGTAACAATACATGCAGGATAACGTTCAAGGGGAGTAGGAGGAGTGAGGTTTAAGTGATGGTAGGAGCTCAGTTTAGCTAATATAGGACTGATGGGTTATTTCAAGGAAAGATATGTGATGTATAATGTGTGTAAATGGGGAAAATGTTAATGTTTTTTTTCTGTTAATGTATGTTTAACATAGTTTTTAAGCACCTTTATTAAATTGTCAGATGGTTGCCTCCCATTCACAAATTTACAATGATCCTTATTGACTATTTTTGTAGTGGTTCAGCTAATCTGTTAGCCAAAATAGATATAAATACTTTGTAGCCATGATTATGAGCTAGGAATTGCTAATTTATACCCTGATTAGGTATCACTGTTACCACATCCCACCATGACTCTGGTGTACCTTTCCATTTTAATATTTCATTAAACAGTTTATACCAGTAGGGTGCCACCTCTCTATTTTGCCTTCTTACATATTTCTACTGGCATACCATCCCATGGGCGGTACTTTTCCAATTGCTGGTCTTCCCAGCTGTGCCTCAATTTCCTCCTTTGTTTTTGGAGATACCAACTGCTCTGTTTGTTGCTCTTCTAGTCTTGGCATTTGAATCCCTTTCATAAATTATTCCATGTTTCTTGCCTAACCCCCCCCCCCCCTCCTTGGGGCATGTATAACATTTCAATACAGTTTACTAAATATTCAGTCTTATTTCAGCATGGTTTGTGCTCCTGTATTTGGATCTTTCTATGATTACCATGCTTTCTGCCTTCAGTCTTAGTCTCCCTGCTAATATTTAAGAGCTTTAGGTATATTCTCAGATTGTGAATCCCACTGCTGTTCTTTCCATGTAATCCTTCCACTTCTTTTCCAGCTCGCTCAGTTCTTTAATATCTTCTTCAGTAGCCCCCTTATCTTTTTCTTGTAATTCTGTATTTTTTCCCTTTGAAAACTACTCTCCTCGCAGTTTTTTTTTCTTGACATTCCTGTTTGATCTTTATATTTCCCATGTCTCTTTCATCCTCTGTTCCTTGCCATTCTCTAACCCCAACTCCCACTTAAACTATTTTCTCTTTTTGCCTTAGTTATTTAGCCATCCTGTATTAAATATACAGTGTCTCCTCCATATTTTGTTGGTTCTCATATATCTAAACTATGGCATGAACTTGAGAGCACTCTTGGATGAGTTGCCATATCCTTTATCAAATATTCTTGCTCTTTATATTCATAGATTGTCAGTTTTGAAAAGAAATTTTATTTCCCTGAGTAATATGTTTGTCCCGTCAGTTATATCTACTAGTCCATATACCTTCATAATTTTGGTTAGTAATTTACCCTCTTTGTCATCTTCAGGCTCTTGGCCCTGTGCTTACATCTCTGGTATTTCTTAAAGTTCCAATGCCCTGCTATTATTCCTTGATGAAATTATATTACTTCCATAATTTGTTTTAATTCTCTCTCTTTTGCCCTAAGTGGAATGTACAGATTCTCCACTGTAATTTTGGTACCTTTCCAATTTCCTTTACCACATATGAACTATACATTATGTTCTCCTATACAGATTGATGCTTCCTTTTTTTGTTAATGTTACGAGTCCAGTTTTTCTCCATTCCTGTAATTCTGCATGCCATTTCCTCATTCCTTTTGGTTCAGATGCATTTCTTGTAACATTATTAGCATCCACCCTATCCCTCTTGTATATTCCATAACCCTTTGGATTTTCCCTGCTTCTGTGAGGCCCTTTACTTTCAGCGTCAGCACCCTTAAAGCAGTTTATCTTTGTTTCTTTTATTTTTTTTCCCCTAACATCCTTATTCTTTCTCCTTCAGCAATGTTGAAGACATTAGTTCTTTTGAAGGCTAGCTTTGCTTTTTTAGATTGCACCTCCCCTCTTGCACTTGTAGCTGGTTGTTATGGTTTAATAATTTTATATTTTGCCACACAATGTTGACTGTATCCTCTTCTTTAAATATTGAGTCATTACTCAGTGGTACCTTGGCTTCTTTTTTTCTTTTATCTTCTACCTCTTGCCCACCACATAACTTTTCAAATTATGTGCTGTTCGGTATGCTATGTTTTTTTGTCTAATGGTCTGTTTTATTCTCCTAGCTGCTTTGTTTGTATGTGCCTTTAAAGCTCCTTGCTTTTATTTCCTGCATTCCTTCCCATTTTATCTCAACTTTGCTTCTATGGGGAGAATACTTCCTTTTTCTTGGGCTTTATCAACAAGTTAATTAGCCAGTCAGAATCATTTTTTTTACTCCTTCCCTGCCTCTTACCCTTACCTGTTATCTAGGGAAAGATGAAGTCTTTTTGCAGTAGCTATTTTTTTACAAGGTATTATTTATTTGTTCTACTTTTTATCATATCCATGTCTGTTACCTTTGCCAGTCTTTCATGCATATATTCATGGAAAGTCTGTACACTCATTTCTGGCTCATCCCCCTGCCCCTGGAATTTATACTTCTGTAATTTTATACACACATTGTATTTGTAGAGTAACATTCATCCTTTTAATTTTTTTCACATCATTTTCAGCCCTTTTCTCTGCTGCTTCTGTCTCTTGTAGCATTTCCTCTGAACTCTTCGCACTCTGGTCTCCTGCTCATCTTTCTCTCCCTTACTTTGACTGTCCTCATTTCTCTGTTGATCCTGTGTAGCGATCCTGAAGACTGGGAAGGGCTTTATTGACCACCTGTCTTTTACAGCACCTTTGTGTCAGCCTCTCTTAACCTTTTGAGCCCCCTGATTGTGGTTGCTGCTGCCGCCATATCTGTACTCATGGTATCTTCTGCATCCAAGAATATTTTCACACCTACTGGAAAATTAAAAATTGCCAAATATATCAAGTTGAATCTTTAAGGTTCTACCCAGTCTTGTATGTAATATAAATTTGCTTCGCTTCATTCTTGTATCCACTGAGTAATCAGGGTCGAAGAAAATTCTTTTCTCTCCAATCCGACAAACCTTCCCTTTCAAAGTTGCGACAGTGACTGTTTCTTTAGCTGAAATGTTTGGAGCTTAATTGTGGATCTCTGCTAGTGTGAGGCCTTGGTTGATCGTGTTTATATCCCATGAGGTCTCTCAATACGTATTTTACTTTTGGGGATATTTAATATGAACAAAAGACTGGAACCAAAATGAATCCCAGGTACAGTTTTAGCACATCAGAAACCCTTTATTCAATGCTTTCATCCTTGGACTTCAGAATACAAATATAATCACTCTATTTTCTTAAATAGTAATTATAACCAATTAAAATATGAGATCAATCAGTTATGTAACTCAATAATAAAACACTGACTTTAAAAGCAGTTTTGTTTACATACAACCTATGATTCTTTAAAAATATATATATTACATCATTCAATCCTGTTTTTATCAGAATTTAGTTTTATTTACCATAAAGCCTCTCTCTGCTCTAAATTCCTGAAATCCTCACCCCTCAAATCTATGCCTTGTTCTAGCACTGAAAACAACATTTTATAACCCTGGCACTGTAGGGTGTGCTTAAATAATGCATTTCTATTGTCTTTGTTTTTAATGGTGTATACATGCTCTGTTAATCTCCCATTCAAAGCCCTTGTCATGCCTATATAGAAGACTGGGCAACCGGTACACACCCCTATGTAAACCACCCCTCTACTTTTACAACAAAACTTTCCTGGGACCCTAATGGTATAAGGTAACTGACTTAAAATATATGGTCCTTCCAAAATCTACATGTATTACAGCATCCACACCTATACATACCTATCTTTCTTAAACAAGGTTTTCATGTTATTTCTATATAGAAGATGGGGGTCCTACGATCTTGTATAATTCCTGATTACCTTCCAATATTTTCCAGTTCCTTATAATATCATGTATGGGCCCCACTATCAATAGTCATCTCTAAACTGCAAACCAACCCAGTTATTTCATCAGGGTTCTTATAAGAGGAGGATAATCCTTCCTTTTACTATTTTACCATATTAGCTAATTCTCTTACATTTTTTTCTTCATATCCCCTGTTCTTAAATAAGTTTATAATAAACCCAAATTCTTCCGTAAGTTGTCTGTCTTCACTTGTCATATGACTAGCCCTTATTAACTGCCCTTTGGGCATGTTTATAAATCGAGGGTGTTGACTCTTGTAATGTAACTATTAGTGAAGGTATTTTTTCTATGTACCCTACTTACAAAATATTTGTTATGGTGTTCCACTCTAAACACACATCCAAATAATTAACTATCCCAACATCACTAATAAAAACTTTATAAATTCAGAACATAGACATTAGATTAATGAAAAGTGATAAAAGGAGGCAAAAAAAATGCAAGTAGGAGCTCTTGAGTTTACAAGTTGAAATGGTTTTCTAGGTAGTACCTAACCAGTAACCGTTCTGAAAGGGTTTTTGACCCCTTTGATTTTGAAATATTTGTGAGAGCTACAGTGATGGTTTGTCGTTTGCTTTTTTAAAGTACATCTGCTCTGGATCCCCCTTTTTGATCTCGTTTGTGCTCAGTTTATGGAAGGAGTGCTGCACAAGACCCCCTCGAAAGTAAATTCATCCTCTCTGTGATCAAAACTTTGCCCTTGAAAAATTGATCTTCCATCCCTTTGAATCTGCCTCTCAGCCTGATTTATGGATAGTTACTTGGAAGACCGTGTGACTACCTTCACTGAACCAGTAATCAAGGAGCCTCAATCCTCACCACTGGCAACAGTTTGGGGCGTTCACTGGGAGGATGGACAAGTACACACACAGTATTTCCAGATGCAGCTCTCTGCATCAAGTGCAATTTCCCTTAAGAGCACACAGAGACCACAGTCCGGGGCTGTTTTTCACTGTTTCTCCAGATCCCCAATAAGACTCTCCACTGGCACAGCTATAGAGTTGAGTCCTTAGGCAGGGTTCCAAGCCAAGTCCTCAAACACTCTCTCTGTCTAACCAGTGATTTATGTCCCTGACCAAGTAGCTGACCCCCCCCCCCCAAGAAAGGATGGTGGAGTTTTACTAGCTATGGCCCCTTCTGCCCAGACTGAGGTAGTTTTCACAGCCACCAGAACCCCTTATCTTAACTTGTATTGGCAGAATGGGAGCATACCCATATACTTCTATCAAACCTTGGCACAAGAATATTTTATTCTATGGCCCTTTTGTGGATGACCTTTTTGTGCTTTGGGAAGGAGATGAGAATTTCATTTATTTTTAGAATACATAAATGGAACTACCTTTTTGAAATTAACAGGAGAATGGTCTTGAACGTCGTGTTAACTTCCTGGATGGTAACATCCCATTGGAAGAAGGGAATAAACTTAGTACTGCATTGCATAGAAGCACATGAAGAAACCATTATCTGCATAAAAGTAGAATGCATGCCAGGCACATTACAAAAAAATCATGTGGAATGAAACTACAAGAATTTTGAAGAGATGCACTCAGGGTGCAGTTATACAGAAAGCGGTCCAGAATTTACAAAATAATCTAAGAGCATGTGGTTATAGTGAAAAGGATGCCTATATTCCAATGGAAAAATTAAATAGGGAAATAGATCCTGAAAAAAATATTTTTGGAGCATGTAAGAAACAACAAGGTAGTAATGAGCAGAAGGACAGCAGACTAAGGGTGATGACCTACAGTACAGATAATGTGCAGATTCAGAAAGTAATATATCAGTTCTGGCCCATTCTAACCCAAGACCCAAAATTGAAGGAGATTGTAGGGGATATTCCAACCTTTAGTATAAGAATAGGAAGAATATTAAGACACTCATGTACAAAAGACAGCTTTCTCAAACCTCAGACCTTGGGCCCTAAAGAGACATTTTGATGTGGAAACTGCCTAGTGTGTGAACACATAAATTGTAATTCTTTTCGCCAAACGAATTCTGGAAAGGAATACACATTTAATTTGAAAGCTGCATGTAGTACTCCAAATGTATATTTGGTGATCTGCACGTCATGTCCAGCTTACTACGTAGGCAAAACAAATCAAGCCTTTAAAAAAAGTATCCTGAGACATTTGAGAGACATCCGTGCAAAGGATTTACATAATTCCCTTGCTGCACATGTTAATACTTTCCCCACACATTCTTTTTTGTTTAAAGTAATATAATGAATTTTTGTGGGAATGAAACAAGGTGATTTAAATAATCAAACAGAAATGAGATAGATTAGATGGATAATTAATCTAACAGCAGATCAGTTTCCTGATCTAAATGTGGTAATTCCATTAAAACCAATGCTGGAAGCCAGAAGACCAACTATTGGCTGAAAAGGTGTCTATTTTAGACAATTGTGATTAGTCTATTGTTAAGGAAGAGAGAAAGACCACTTTAAACCCTTGGTATTATATGACATTCACAGTCCCAAATTATTAGCAATCTGATGAAGACTTATCATAAGTGCTTGTCGTTTGTGAAATTTAAGGGACTTTGTATTCCTCCAGCAGCGTGCATTTTAACACTTTAAAATGTTTATTTTATCAAGTTTGAGCGTTAGTCATGGAGGTGTAGCTTGTTCATCCTTTCACTTTTATCTTAAAGGGTGTCCAGTCTCGCTGTGTAATATTAACGCAAATTGTAGTTTGAATAAAGAGCAAGGCTATTAGGAGTGGCCCACACAGTGTCACCAAATAAATATGAAAGTACTCTCAAAACTTAAATGTCTCTACACACATCAGCCACAATGAAATGTTTAAATATATTTAATAATGAATAATAAAAGAACAAGGCAATAGTAACGATATATTCACAATGGCAGAGTTTAAAACCACAGAAAATATTTAAAATATCATTGGAGTACAGGCTCACATAAATAAAAACATCTAAACTAATCTTTACTATATTCCTGACTGTATCTAAGAGCTTCACTGTTCACTAGAAATGTCAGAGCAAGGCAGATGTGGCGAATTAATCTTCTAGTTGTTAGGTCCAAGATGGAATGCTCTGACTCACTACGAGACTTCTCAAATTAATATCTGAAATAATACTGCCGGGATAGCTTTCAGAATGACAATTTCCTGTCATCTGACTTCTAGTTCCCAGGCCAAACCCCCCATTGCTAGAAGCTGGCAGCATTTACCATCTACATGTAAAAATATACAGACAAGACAAAGGCTTCTGCTCAGATCTTTGGCAGATGCTGGAAGTCATAAAACAAATTACATTCCTTCACATTTCAAGACTAGTAATTAGTTCACCCTAAAGACAATACAGAAAGCTTCTTAGTACAGACATTGTGTCTCTTACTGCATTGAAAATTGAAAGATACCATTTTTATGACCTAGCCATGAAGTAATTTAATTTCAGTTATTTTCCTAAAACTTGCTGGACTGGAGTTAACCTCCTGTATTCCATTCTCCACTGTTAAACTATATACATTTAAACAGGTACAGTAGTGCATGTACATTCTGTTCTCTTCCAGTAGAGTACACTGTGGTTACATTCAAAAATCACTTTGCCAAATACCTTTTCAACACACATTTGTACAAGCAGTTTGATGTACACATGACATGTACTAAGAGGCGATCTCTGCTTGGCTTACAAAACAATGTCTAACCCAGCTCTGTTAGAAATGTTACATCTAAAGAAATCCCAATCTTTCCACACCACATGCTCCAGAGACCTCAGCCTCATTACCACAATCAATAGAACATGCTGGAGGGACAGGTTCATAACCCGGAGACTACCCATGCTGTGGAATGGACTTCCATACATGCCAAGCAGAGCACATCACTAGCCCTCTTCAGGTGAAATCTTGATGAGTGGATGGGAAATAGAAAGTTCACCCCGGGGATCACTCCAGTGGCTCTACTTGATAGAGACACTGGGAACTAATGACGAGTGGCACAATGCCAGGGCACTTCTATGGACTAGGCTTATAAAAACCCCAGGGCCATTAGCCTAGTACACATCTTATAAAAACCCCAGGGCCATTAGCCTAGTACACATCTGTGATCCTATAATACATTTGCAACAGAAGCATCTTGTATAATTTCAATATTCACAAGTGACACAATTATTTACAAAATTCCAGACAGGTGTGCTGGCAGTATTTCCTTTAGTCAGGCTTCTTCCCCCCTTTGAAGAATCAAACTAATTTTTCAAGTGACCTTTGAGAAACATTGCTTGAGAGGGATAAGCCTATCTGGGAATGCATTACCCCATACCCTGTCTTGAGATCCCAGCTGCCTTTGCATTACTGACCCCAGTACAGTGCAGCACTGTCATATCATATGCCTGCAACTCTAGGCTCCACCATAGTAATATGGGATTTTGCTAGCTGGCTTGCTGTAGCCATAAATCCCCCCCCCCCCAGACTCCTGCTGCAAATACTTAGCACCAGAGCCTCCCTATTATGGTAAAGTTTTATGGTATTAACATGGTGCAGCTTGTGCCACTGCCTCCAGCCTGGCAATTCTACCGTGTAGTTATCACTGACCTTCCTTACCACTTTAAAGGGTCCCTCCCAAGCTGCCTGCAGCTTGTCTGAGAGGAATGAGAACCATAACCTGCTGCCACACAACATACTCTGTAACTTGAGCATTCCTGTCATACCAGACCTTTTTCTGCTGTTGGACTCCTGCCAGGTTTCATTGGGCCAAGCCCATGAATTCCCTGAACCTTGTCCTGAGGTTTAGGACATATGCCACAACAGACTGCTTGTGGGATTCACACTCGCCCTCCCACTCATCGTGAATCACATCTAGAGGTCCCCTTACCCTATGCCCATATAGCAACTCAAAAGGTGAGAAACCGGTGGATTCCTTGGGCACCACTCTAAGCAAACAGATGGTACAAATATTTGTCCCATTCACTCTTAAACTGGTGTGCAAATGCCTGTAGCATGGTCTTTAGTGTAGAGTTTAACCTCTCCACCAGACCATTAGTCCTGGGATGGTCTTTAGGTGCTTCACCCCACAGTGCTCCCACAGACAAGCCAGCAGGCCTGACATCAAATTGGCACCTCTGTCTGTATTTATTTTGAGAAACCTACCCTGCTGAAAATCTCTAACAAAGCATTTGCCACCTTTTCTGCCTTGATGGAGGGCAGAGAGATGCCTCAGGGTATCATGTAGTATAATCTACTACCACAAGGATATAATTCTTCCCTATGGAATTTGGGGTACTCAGATTTCACAATATCCCTTTCAAATGGCTCCTCAAGTCAAAGCAAAGCCATCAAAGGAGTATTGACCTTGTCTCCTGCCTTGTCTACCTTTTGACACTGGTCACAGGTCCTGCAGTACCCTGTTACATCCCTGGAAATCCCAGGCCAATAAAAATTCTCCGTAATACATCTCTTGGTACACTTTATGCCCATATGACCTGCAAAAGGAGTGTCATGGGCTATGGCTAGAAGTGCCAGATGGTAGGCTCTAGGCACTACCAACTGTTGTATTCTCTAGCCCTCCCTCGGGGTCCACTCTGTATACAGTAACCCTTTGTCCCAGTGTACAGATTTCCCCTTTCCTTGAAATTCTGGTGGCTTCCTAGCTACCTCCCTCAAGCCTTTTAATGTTGGGTCTGAGAGGTGAGCCTGTCTCAAATAACTGTAACCCTTCTCAGCGCCCCTTCTACAGGAAGTCTGGTATCCTCTGACAGCGGTGCCTCACTGTCAACCTGGGTACTACTCACCTCTGTCCTTGCAGTCACTCTGTCCAAGGGAACATCAGTACCCACCAGCAGATGTGGCTCATCTTCAGTCTCACTGCTACACCGTAGCTCCCTCTCTGAAGTAACCACCTCACCAGTCCTGGCTTCATGTGTGTGGTCTGTCTGGGTCCCACCAGGCTACCAGACTCGCATGCCTGTTTTCAAGCCTGACTACATGTAACTGCATGCACACAAGGTATTGCATTATCAAAATCATTCCCTATCAGGACATCTGCAGGGATATCCTCAAACATACCTACTTGGTTGCTTCCGTTTCCACACTCCCAGTCAAGGTGAGCCCTAGGCAAAGGTATTTGGAATGGGGTCTCTCCTAAAGCTTTGACTGGAGTAGACTGTTCAAGCAAGTAGTGCTCCTCTTTAACCATTGCAGGCTTCACAATTGTTAAGTTAGAGGCTCTCTCTCTCTGGCAGTGACCTGTTTCCCATCTACTAAGCTAGGATATAACCTGTTGTGGTAGTTTGGTACCCTTGTTGTCTCCAGGCAACTTACCACTGGCATTCTGTTGTTCCCACTTACTGCCTCCCTACCTTTTGTTTCCCACCTTGCCTCCGTGGACATCTATATGCTACATGGCCCCACTGGTAACATTTAACCCTTGATCCTGGCCATGTACCTGAACTAGTGGCTTCCCCTGTTACTGGTGGACTCTGTTGGGGTGGTTTAGGCTGCCCATCATGCGTTCCCTTAGCCCCATGTGCAGCACTAGGTATCCCATGCCTGTGTAGTGATGCCCTGCTTGCTAGGTATAGATCTCCCTTTTTCCCCAACTAATCTGCGGTGTTACATTCTCTATCTGCCAACCAGGTTCTCATTGTCCTTAGGCAAAGTGCTTAGGACTTGTTCCCTCGCCAAAAGGTCTGCCAGCCCTTCAAAAGTGCCTTGAGCCTATGCTCTCTCAACTTTTTTCTGTAAGCTTCATGTGTTAATAGACCATTTCTAATTTAAGTAATCAGTATCTGACAATTTATAAACAGCAGTTACAGCTTTATCATGGAGTAAGGGGGTCAAAAACTGTACCCAGAGGCCTTGGTCAGCATTGTACTGTTTACATACTTTTATTCATATGTTTGAAAGGGTATCACAATTATCACTCTGTAAATTGTAGAAGAAATTTACTGACCTTTATTGCTTCTGGAGTTCGATTACTCCCTTCCCCATTACCTCCATGACCCTGGTTAAGAGTCAGGATCTCCTTTTCATGTTGCTTCGGTATCTCATTTTCTTCAGCTTCCAAACATCATAGTCTCTCTCTTGATTCAATTTCCAAACGTTTGGCCTCCCAACTCAAGTCTCTCCATCTCCAGATGGATTTTTAAGTCCTCTGAGGCAAAGTTGAGCTGTCAGATTTCTGAGCTTTGTACACCCCCAAGGCCAGTCTGGTTGTCATCCTAGTTGCTGGTCTGTGATCCAGCTGTGGTTAAGGCTGCAATAATTTCTCCTTTAGTCATGTTGGCATGCCCTAGTCATTTGGCTTGGCACATCTCAGCCGACTGGTTCCTTGTCAGCTTGCTGTAATCCTCTGCTGATATTCTTGTCTGCCTTCCCTGACTAAACTAGCAAAAAAAAAATAAAACGATTGTGATAATCTTCGTCTACTGTGTGGCTGTTTGAGAGTACGAGTACAAACACCTTCTTTAGTGACCACTGTCCCACCACTGTCAACCAAATGTGATGTGGTATCCCACTTCTACCCACAAAATGTGTGACAAAAGGAGATAATACTGCCAGCACAGACTACTTTAGTTCTTGCTGTGCCATCTGCAAGGCACATCTCTGAGCTGCAAGCTGTCTGGTGAGCCAACCCTATCTGGTTTTTCAAAAGGACAAAATTGTGTTAAGTGCATCATTCATGCCTAAAGTTGTTTCGGAATTTACCATGAACCAAGCTATCAATCTCCCAGTGTTCTATCCTGATCAAAAAAACAAGGGAGAAAAGATTCTACATACCTAGGATGTGCACAAAAAGCTCAGTTAGTGCCTTGACAAGAACAGAGTGCTGAACAACTGATCTGATGTCAATCTTCATTCTGTCCTCAACAAGTGGGTTCGGATCTGATCTGTTGAATCTGACCTGACCGATGCTAATGCTTGCAGACACCAAATCTCTCTAGCTTCTCCCTTACCCACAATGCACCTACCACACTACCTCAAATCTCATTTGCCACTTCTAGCTATTGAACATGGTCTACCATCTCTCTCAAGGTGTGTTTAGATAAGTAAAAATCTCCGTTATTTCTGTAGTTTTTCACTTATTGTCACTAATAACTGTATAACCCTTTTCTGTCTTGTTCCTGTTTTTCCCACTTCTATTTGTACTCCCTTGCAACTTCATCATAATCCTTTTCATACCATTGTTGGTGTTCCCTTGCTGCTCTTTCTCCTAACTAGTATGATTAGTGTGTTGTATTTGTAAATTCTCATTTTTGTTGTTGCCCTTTTTTTTTTTTTTTTTTTTTTTTGTACTTGGTGCACCTAGATACTATAGTTAGTATCTCCTTTGCCTTATGACACCTTTGTAGTTTGTTTATAGTATTGTTGGTATTCCCTTCCCTTTCTTTTCTGTCCCCCCCCCAAAAAAAAAGCTTTTTGCTAGCTATTACATTCTTTTATTTTTCTGCTGTTGTCTCTGACCAGATACTATATTATGGCTGACAAACCTGCAGGTTTTAAAAAGTGTTCAAAGTGCAGGTGGAAACTACTGCTTTCAGATGCACACACTGTGTGTATTGTTTGGGCCCTTTGCATTTGAAAGGGGATTGCTCTATTTGCCACGGATTTAATCTGTGAACTCTTACTGAGCATAGAAATAAGCAAATATTGAAAGGCATCATCCCATCTTCTTTTAGAGAAGCCATATCTCAATCTCCAAAGTCAAAATCTTCTTCGGACTCTTCTTGGAAGAGAAGTTCAAAAGAAACGGTCTTAACCCTCGATCAGAAAAATCAAAAAGTGCAGTGTTCTAATACTACTATGAATCCTACTAAGTTGAAGCAAAACATTACATACCCATCATTGGCCAAGTCAGATCAGAAGACCTCAAAACAATCGGATCAGACAGAGCTGTTGGAGATACTGTATTGCTCTTGGACCTGATGCTGTCTGTCAGTGGATCCAGTTCCTGACAGACTCCTATCTCCATTTTTACAGAGACCAGAATTCCCCCCCCTTACTCCACTCATCCCTCTAGAAGCCTCACAGAAGATGATGTGGAGAGAGTGTTGAGGAAGATCCTCTCAGCACAGGGGCAGATTGCTTTTCCTTTGGCACCTACTCGTCTGGGTCAGGTCAGTTGACCTTCTACCACAGCCCCCCTACAAGTTCCTCCTCCAACACCTTCTGTTGGCTTAGAGTTGCAGGATCTCAGCTGTCTGGATCGGTTGTCCTGGATCCAAGGATCACTGTATCCCCTGATCCGATATAGTCTCTGAGACCTCCAATCCATTCAGATCCAGAGAGTTCTCAGAGCCAAAGCCTGCCTTTTGGATCCGAGATGCAGCATTCAACTCTGAAGCTTTTGGTGCCGTGTCTGCACCTTGGAGCCTCTGCACTGGACAGTTTGGCGCTCTCTTCCACCTCTGGGGAAGTGCTGACAGAGCGAAGGGGGGTGATGAATTCAGAAACCTGTTTTCTTGATCAGAGCCCCTCCCAGCTCCTTTGAGCACTATTTTCATGGCTGCAAAAAGTGTGTTCCCTGCCTCAGCAGACCTGATGGAACCTTCCCCCTTGGATCCTAGATATTCTACCATGATGTCTCAGTGCCTCAAGCTTCAGCTTTCTCCAGGGGGGCATCCAGTAGTGAAGCCTCAGGTTCCCTTGCAGGGAATTTTGATTTCCTTTTCCGAGACTTCCCCGGAGAATTCCAGTGAGGATGTTCCCAGGAAAAGGACGTGCAAGAAGGAAGCACCTAGATTTCCCACAAGAGTCCATTACGAAAGGCACTGATTCCAATGAGGGTGAAGGGTTCCCATGGTCACTTTCTGAAGATGTCCCCTTTGGAGACATGCTTAAACAGAGAGATAGGTGGACTCCCTCTAAACCTACGTCGGAGGAGTATGTTATCCTAGAGACTGTTGGTGAAAGATCCCTCTAATTCCTGAGTGACTGTGCGAGCGTGGAAGGAAACTCCATAGAACCCATGCCTGGGAGACCAGACAGGGTAATGGCACCACCTGTGGACAGACAGTTTTTGGGGGTAAGGGGTTCCAGTTGATACTATGGTTATTGCAGTATCCACAAAGAAGGAACTAGTTGATGAGAGGTCCACTGTCCATCCCCCCAAGAGGGAGTTGCAGGCAATGGACAGACTGGGGAAGCATATATTTGCTTCAGTGGCCTTTGCCTTACATTTGCTGAACTATTTGGCACACTTTGAAATGTCAGAAATTTGACTATGGAATTGTCAAATACTCTCTCAGGAGCCATTTCTGAAGCAGTTCAAGGTTTGGTAACTTCACAGTTGGCAACCCTACAGTCAATATCCACTAGTTCTGTGAGGTTAGTTTCCAACATAGCATAGGGGACCTCAAAAGCTGCGGGTTCAGGCATTTCCATGAGGAGGCATGCCTGGATGTGCTTGTGCAATTTTGCGGCTTCATACAAGTCCAATTTTGTCAATATCCCCTTTGACTGAACTATTCTTTTTAATCCTAAAGTAAAGGAACCACTGTCGAGGTGTGAGAAGGATGGGAAGACCTTGTCTGACGTGGGCATGTTTTTCGTCCCCTAAAGATCCTACTCAAACAATCAGTGGAGTGGCCAGAGAATGTGGTTCAAAAGGTCCCAAGGTCCTTTCCAAGACTCACATGGAGGAGGTTCCCCCAGGGGCAGGGGAGACTCCAATGGACATCATCACCTTTGTGGAAGAGGTGGCCTGCGAAAACAGGGTCTGAGACTTTCTTTGACAAACCCTACCAGTGCTGCTGAACAGAGGCTTTGACTGTCCATCTTTGGAGACAGTCGGGGGATGGTGCAGTTATGCCTGCACCAGAGAGTCTGGCTAACGGATACTTGGGTGCAGAGGATTATATCCAAAGGTTACATAATGCCATTTTCCCTACCACCACCAATTCCAAGAAAAATCCCTGGTGTTCCACCCAGTCAGTGGAATCAAGCAGCAATTCAGATACAAAAGTTGCTAGAAAGAGTCATCCAAGACGTCCCACCCAGACCATATAGGATCCGGAACTTACTCAAGGTTTTTTTAGTGCCAAAGAAAACGGGACTGGAGACCAATTTTGAATATCACAAATCTAAACAAACCTGTTCACCGAACCAAGTTCCAGATGGTCATGGTTTAGTACATTGTCCCTTTTTTGGGGAAGGATGACTGATGTGCTTGACAGATCTTCAGGATGCATATTATCACATAAAAATGGACAGGCAATCCAGAAATTTCCTATGCTTCTGGCTGGGACCCAGTCACTACCAGTTCAGAGTACTGCGTTTTGGAATCACCACAGTCCCTGGGGTGTTCACCAAATGCATGGCAGTAGTAACAGCTTACCTTGGACTGCAGGGATTCCAGATGTTTCCCTGCCTGGATGACTGTCTCATTACTGTTCCAAACAGGCATCAACTCATACATGCAAGGGATCAGGTTCTCCACACCTGTACTCTCCTAGGAATAACCATAAACCACAGCAAATTGCAACTTCAGTCAACTAGGACATTTGAATTTATTGGAGAGCTTCTCAATACAAAGTCTGCCATTGCTTCCCTTCCACACACAGTTCAAACAATAAGATCACAGGTCAAGAAAGTGGTAAAGAACACCAGTTTCAGCCTGTACAGTTCGCCACACTTTAGGCCTCATGGAGGCAGCAATAAACTTAGTACCGTTAGGAAAATTTTACATGTGGATTTTTCAACTGATGCTAGCTACTCAATGGTCAATCCTTCATCAATGTCGTACCAGATAATTACCAAGACTTGAAAAAGAGATCTGCATTGGTGGATACAATCCGATCAATTGCTTTATGGCCGTCCCTCCATTCCGCAACAGCCCAAGGCCATAGTGACTATGAATGTTTCCTAGATAGGGTGGGGGGCATTATCAGAGGAAGTGTGTCCAGGGTACTTGGTCCCCCAAAGAGGCCCATCTGCACATAAATGTTGTAGAGATGAGAGCAGTGCTCTTGGCATTGCAAGCACTTCAAGAAGTTCATCCCTCTGGGATGATTGCAATTCAAATAGACATGTTAGTTGTCTGGTACATCAACAAAACAAGGTGGAACCAAATCCTACCCATTGTGTCAAGAACCTCATGGGGTCTAGCAGTGGGAGATCTCTTCCGACCACTTTCTTTTAGTGACCCACATTCTGGGGAAATCCAACGTGATTGTGGAAAAACGGAGCAGGTGCATTCTTCTTCCACACAAGTGGTCCCTCAACAAGAAAGTGGCAGACAAGATTTTCTGTCAATGGGTCCAGCCATGCTGTGATCTTTCTGCATCTCCCCTAAGTAAGTGCAGAAACTACTTGGCCCTGATCCTTCCACAGGGGCAGTCAGCAAATGATGTACTTCACGGCTGGCCCCCTGGTCATCTTTACGCCTTCCCACCAACTCCACTGATTCCAAATTTTCTGTAGAAAGCTGCCAGGTCGAAGAGAACAGTGATCCTCATTGCCTATATTGGTCTCAACAAATTAGTTTTCCATTCCTGTGAGCTCACCTGCTTCAAACACCATAGAACCTAGTTCTGACTCCAGATCTCCTCTCTCACCTGATTGGTATTTATTTATTTGACATTTGTTAACCGGAGACCCGATGAGATAAGCTCCAGCAATACAAACGTAAAAAGCTAACAGTAGGCAATACACAAAAAAGAAAAAGTGCAGCAATACAGCATAAGCAAAAATTACATATGCAGTAATGTGAAATGAATAACTGTAATAAAAAAAATAAAAACAAAGTAAATACTAGTACATTTAAGTATTTACAATGACATATCTTTCCCAAGTAGCATAATGTAGTATTGTCTAATGAGCAGATTAGTCATTGAATTATTAGATGTAGACAGGTAGTGAAAAGAAAAAGGAAAATGCAGATTATGGAGGATTTAGACAAGGGCAGACTTTTGAGTTCAGAATTTAGTGCTTGACTTCAGATTTAAAGCAGTTGAAACTAGTGAGGCTACGAATGTGAGGTGGTAGCCTATTCCATGCAAGGGACACCGTGTTTATAGAGGAGTTTACCATAAATTTTTTGGGTTTATAGATGTCTAGAAGGTGCTGGTCAGAACTACGAAGAGACCAGGGGATACTTGGGTAGAGTGATGGGCAGGCTTGCAGTTTGTTGAGTAGGGAATGTCAGCTGCAGCTGGGCAAGTAGTAAGAGCTTGGGGAATTCTAGCCATTAAAGATGATTTCAGGGAAGGCAATGATGTGATTTATAAGGTTGGTTACTGGCAAATCTGGCTATGTTATTGTAAGCTTGTTCTAGTTTGGAGAGGAGGTTTGACTAGAGGTGAGTTAGGATAGGGGAGGCATAGAGGAGATGGGCTTGGCCAAGAGTGGGTTTGGAGCTGGGAGCAAGACATTTTTTATTCTTGTAGAGAAGACCCAGTGTCATGTTAGTTAGTTTTTTTTTTTTTTTTTTTTTTTTTTTTTGACAGCGTTGGATATAGATGTTGAATTTGAGTTGGTCCTCTATTATTGCACCCAGTAACTTAGTATGAGGCTCAGCTTTGATGAGAGTATTATCTAGCAAAGAAATAGTAAAGGTGGATTTAAGGTAGTGGAGAGTTTTGGAGAAAAATAGAAGCTTAGTTTATTTGGGTTTGAGTATAAGTTGATGCTCTGTGACAGAAGTTTAGAGATGTCAGCACAGCAGATGAGTAGAGTCATCAGTGTACTGTATGAGGGAGGAGGTGTTGGCAGGAGAAGTAAAGATGATTGATTGAAGATGTTGAATAGGAGGGGGCCAAGGATTGAGCCTTGAGGGGCACCAGTTTGGATAGGTAGGAAAGGGGAGCAAGCAGATTGCTATTTGACAGACTGGAGCCTATTTGATAGCGTGAGAACCACTGAATAGTAGAGGGGGGAGATTAAAATCAGTAAGCTTAGTAAGTAGCTTGAAATGGGAGACTGTATCAAAAGCTTTAGAGATGTCAAGAAAGAGGCAAGACACAAGGTTTTTGCCCCTGGCTTCAGGAACAGTGCGAGTGAAGGATAGGAGGGCACGGGAGGTGCTGTGGTGTGGCCTAAAGCCATGTTGAGTGGGTGTCGGAAGATTTTCATTAATAAGGTGAGTTAAAAGCTGATTGTGAATACATTTTTCAAGGATTTTGGATAGAGGAGATAGGATGGAATGGGTCTGTAGTTAGAGGGCTCAGTGGAGTTGCCTCCTTTGTGAAGTGGAATGGTGTAGAAAGATTTCCAGATGGAGACACTAGTCTCTTGGATAGATTTATTTATATTGATAGAGGCAGGATAGGCTATGGAATGAGCAGAGAGTTTAAGAAAGAGGGTAAGGAGGTTATTGATAGAGGGAGAACAAGGTGTTAGTAAAAGTGACTTGATGTAGGCTGTGAAGACTGGGTTAAGAGAGAGCGGGGTTGTGTTGCATGTGTAGTAAGTGGTGTGAGGGTGGTTATGGCTTTGGGAGGGTTAGTTAAGTATCGATAAAGTGGATATTAATTAAGGTGGCAGTTTCTGAGGGAGAATTATTAGGATAAGGGGTTGGGGTGGTAAGTTGACCTGGATTTAAGATTTTATTGATGGTATGTCAGAATGTTTTGGGGTTAAACTTTTGGGAGAACTGGTGATTATAAAAGTAAGTTTTCTTGTCTTTGTTGCTTTTTTGCTTGATTTCATAGTTTTTATATTTTTGTAGGAATGTTTCCAATTTAGTTTTTAGCCATTTTCCTGTTTTTGTCTCTCTCTTTCATAAGAGATAGGGTGATTTTGGTGAGCCAAGGTGAGTAGTTGGCTTTGATTCTCACATTTCTAAGAGGAGTTAGTCACGTATATAAAAAACAAGTGATTAAAGTATAGAACGGCTTCATTAAGAGGGAGGTACTTAAGAAACCCACAGTTTATGGAAGTGAGCTTGTTATTGTAGGTTTAAAGCTTGTGACACTTTCTAAAATGGTGGTATTTGGGAAGAGTAACGTTGGACTTTGATAGGGAGGTGGTCATTAGGGAGTTGGGCAGGGCTCTAGGATCATGATATAGGGTGGGGTCAGAGGTAAATATCCAATTTAAGGTTGTACCTTGGGTATTGTTGAAGCGGGTAGAAGTTGGGATAAGTTGATGGAAACTATGTATGTTGATTTGAAGGGAAGGGAGAGGTAGAGGATAGTTTTTGCCAGCCTATATTTACATTGCCTAGTAGTAAGGTCTTTTAAGGGATATTAGAAATCCATGCTAGAATAGATTTGAAGATGGGAATGTTTCCAAGTGGGATATAGACAGAGGCAATGGCAAATTTCTTATGGGGGTTAAGGTGACAGTTTAGTAGTAGTTCAGCTGGTTGAAAGTCAGGCAAAGATATTGGCATGGGGTAAGTTAAGGTGTTCAGAACACATAATTGTGACACTTTCACCTTTTTGATGGTTCTATCTTGGTGATAGTATTTTGGTGTTAGAAATGTGTGGTTTTAGCCAAGTTTCAGATAGGGCCAGGATGTGTGGTGTTTGGTGGGTGATCCAGGATTGTAGTTCTGTAACTTTCTTAGGTAGGCTTTGTATGTTAATAGCAAAGATGGAGAGATGTTTAGTGAGACAGGTGTTTGATTGGGCTAGATGGGCCTGGGCTGGGGTGGATGTCACTTGATGACAGTAAATTGTTAGAAAAAGGGGAATGTTTATTTAAAGGTAAAAGCCATTGGGTTTGTATTGAGATTTGAAGGATGTGATAGAGAGAATTTTTATTTTCATGAGATGTGTGAAGGAAGAGTTAAACAGAGAGGGGAACATTAGGAGGGGCAGGGAGGGTTCCTTGTGGGAGTATAGAAGTGTAGGTTGGGGATGCATGTGAAAAATTAAGGTGTGTATGATAGGTAAGTAGAGTTACATAAGCAGGATTGATGTGAGGTAGAGAGAGGGCATGGTTTAAAATGAGATGATAGCAAGAGAGCAAGGTAAAAGTGTGTGGGGAAGAGGTTATTTACTAGGGAGGAGAGGAGTGAGAAATAAGATGAAAATGATAAATAGGGAGTATTAAGGAGATATTAATTTACAAGGTAGAGAGAAGGGAGCAAGAAGGGTGCATTAGTAGGTTAAGGGAAGGCAGAGTCAAAGGCTTGGAGATATGCTGCGAGTGTGAGGGGGAAAGAGCGAGTGGGGTTGTGGTGTGAGTAGGTATAAACAGTAATTTAATATATTGGTGGATGTAGGAGAGGGATATGAAGCTATTTGGAGAGGAGTGGTAGGAAGTTTACAGGGGACAGCTGTAACTGGATACGTGGGGAAAGTGGGAGGGGTTGGAATGAGGTATAGCCAGTATAAATTAAATTAATGTGGGGGAGGGAGGGAATGGGGGTAGGGTAGGGGAGCAGAGTGAACCTGAACATGGCAAGGGCAAACGGAGCAGGTTGGGCCAGGAAACAGCAGTCACCACAAAAAAACAATCAGGCCAAGAGGGAAACAGTTAAGAGCACACAGTGAGTATCATCAGGTAAGTAGAAGAGGTGGGGAGGTGTAGGCAGAGAGGAAAGAGATTATAGTGAAGTATACACAAGTATTCACAATAAGATAAAAAACAGTTGAAAGGAAACCACAAACAGAAAACAAGATTGTAGCTAACTAAGAGATTTGGCACTAGGGTAGTGACTAACTTATAGATAGCAGAGAGAAACAGAGGCAAGGTTTTTAACAGAAGTGAGGGGGGGTGTCTCAGCGGTATGCAGGTAGCCTTTACAGCAGACAAAGTAAGACTAATTTGTGGTATGAACTTTGAACAAACCGGGAATGAAACACCAGGATGTTACCAGACCTCAAGCTGACTGCTTGACTTCTCCAGTTCCTTCAGTAGCCAGACAATCTATGCTCTCATCACCCGTTTGATGTATATTATCTTCCCATAAACCCTCGACAAGAAAAACATATTCCAGTAAATGGAAAAAAATTGCCCTTTGGTCTCAGCAACACAATATTGACCCCTTTTCAGCTCCTATCAATCACATTTTAAATTTCCTTGCACACCTATTTCAAAACAGTGCTAGTTCTTCAACCATTAAAGTACAGCTAGCAGCAATTTCAATTTACCATACAGGTTTTAATGGTACAGCCATAGCTTCTCGCAAATTGAGCAAGGCCTTCTTAAAAAGGGACCCTTCTTCTAAGGGCTCCCTTTAACAATCTTACTCCTCCATGGGATTTAAATTTCATGCTACAGTCTCTCACACAACCTCCTTTTGATCCAGCAGCTACATGTGACCTTGAATATCTTACATGGAAGACAATTTTCATGGTTGCCATTACTTCCAGAAGAAGAATTTCCGAAACTTCCATATCTGGTTTTCCACAAAGATAGAATGACCTTCAAAGTAATCCATCCTTTCTGCCAAAGGTGGTGTCAGAATCCAATATCTATAGAGCTATCAATCTACCAGTGTTTTTTTTCCGTTTACTAACAAAGGAGAATGTTTTACATTTACTGGATGTTCATAGACAATTGAAACAAAGAAAGCTGCCCAACTGTTTGTTTCTTTCTCTGTTACAACCTTGGGAAAACCCGTTTCCAAAGTTAACTTATCGAAGTGGTTGACAAATTGCATTTATTTTGTCTATACTAAATTGGGCATTTATCTTGCACATCCCTTGAAAGTGCACTCCACTAGATCCATGGCTACTTCTGCAGTTTTTCAATCAATAAATGTTCATGGATGATTTATGAGCAGCAGCAGCAACTTGGGCTACTCCCCATACCTTTGTCGCTCATTACAAGTTGGATCTGGTTTCCAGAGGTAGGGCATTATTTGGTTCTATGATGCTCAGGAATATCCTTTCTTGAGTCTACCCTGAATCAGGTAGCTAGGGACGCTGCCCCACTTGTTGAGGATAGAATAAAGATTGACATTGGATAAAGACGTTATATACTTACCATAGTGTTCCATCTGTATTGTCCATCTTCATTCTTTTTGAACTCTTCCCCCCCCCCACCAAGCCCAAGTATTCTATATACATACATATATATATATATATATATATATATATATATATATATGACTTCTGGATATGGCTTCCATGACTCTCCTAATCTTCCTACTCTGATGTAGCAGCAAATATGATCTGAGGTAATTTGGTAGGTGCATTGTGGGTAAGGGAGAAGCTTGAGAGAATTGGTGGCTGGGAACTTTAGCAATGGCTGAGTCAGATCCGACAGATCAGATCCAAACCTACTTGTTAAGGAAGAGTGAAGATAGACAACACAGATGGAACGTTATGGTACATACATACAGTAGAGAGTTGATTATCTGAAACGTCAATTATCTGAACCAGCCTTCCAAAGTTTTCAGGTAAGAAAAATTAAGTCTGAATATGTAGACATTGTATGTATTCGCGTGAGCTTGTTTTTTGAGCTTGTAGCCAGTTCGTGTGTGAAAAATATTCTTTATTGTCCACTGAAATCGCTGAATGGTTGAAAAGTGTATTCCTGCATGCAGAAAAAAAAACAAGATTTTGAGAAGTTTTTTTTATCTGGTTCAGTTGTATGTCTGATCATTTAAGCTACCCTAGGTTCCAATTAGTTTGGATAATTGACTTTCTACTGTAACTTTTTTGTTTACTATACAAGGCTAAGAAAGTTCAACCTGTTCCTAGCTAGCCATTGCACAATGGTTGTCCTCTGCTATTCTGTTACTTCAAAATGGTAAATCTGTTTCAGGACAGGTTAGGGCTCACTCAACTGAAGCCTTTATTGTCTTTGGTGAATTGGGAAGGGATGAACTCTAGAAGCATTCTAGGGACAGCATCCTCTTCATTTGTTCATACCTTCATATAGCACTCAATTAGATTTCTTTTCAAGGTCCAGAGTAGGCTTTGTTCATACCATTCTTCAGGGGTTCCTGAATCCTTTTACTTTCTCCACCCAGGAAGGGTAAGCTTTGTGTATCTACCCAAATGCCACTGAGGCAGATGAAATAATGAACGTAGTATACTTCTGCAAGTCCTACTTACCTGTAACAGTAGATGTTCAAATTCCTCACTACTACAGTGGCATTCTCCAGACTATGACTAGTTGAGGTGGGTTTCAGCCTCTGATTCGGTTGTTGTTGGACTTGTTTTTTATGCGGCATTGTGACTGGCTGTGAATTTATTCTTGCCAGTTGATTCTGTCTTCAGGTACTTTCCTCTCCATTGTGGAAGAGAAAAAGCCCAAACAGTCACTCCCTATCACAGGTGAAGAGTTCCCTTTCAGGATATGTTTAGCCAATCAGCTGTCACAGGAAGAGAAAGGGAGGGAGAGGAGTCTGAGCTTTTGAAGGCTGTCCAGCACTGGGTCACCTTGACAGATAACCCAAAATGCCACTGAGCTAGTGAGGAATTTGAACATCTGCTGTTAGAGGCAAGTAGAATTTACTCAGCTGTGCTTTTCTGTTATCTCCAGGAGGGGGTGTCCTAGCTTTACTCTTCCTTATATTCTTGTCAAGGAGAACCAGGTTCATACTTTCTAGATTCAAGGAATTCCCTGAGGTTTTCTTCATGGACTATGTCAGCTTGTGATTGCAGAGGTTGCTCAGACTAGCTACTGAATGGGGGGGGGGGGTCTTTTGGAGGATGCCTGCCATCTTTTTTTCATTCCCTACATTAATGGTTAATACCTGCTCCTACAGCGTGGGTTCCTTGGTTAGACGGATGTTTGTGCTCATATTCTTGGCTACCTTGCTTTTTGGTCCCCTTCCTACCAAGGGTAAAGGAAGTCACTTTTGCAGCTTGACTTTGACCATCATGTCAAGAATTCTGCTTCCATCTTCCTGACCTGTGGACTTGAAGCTGATGGAGGCCCTACCAGGGCTGCCATACCTACTCAGGTTGTGGCTGTGTCTCATAGGGTTTTATTTTCTCTGGTTAGACATATTTGGAATCAGTGTACCCATTTGTTGGCCCCTCTAAACAAGGCCAATGGAGTCCCTGCTGTGGGACCCATTCAGGGTGAGCAGTTTTCTGTTCCATTTTGGAGGAATTTGTTTTCCCTTCATTAGTCTTTTGCATTGGGCCATCTGACAGGAACTTTGGTGTGGTTCAGGATCATCCTCTTGAACCTGAGTAAATAAAAAGTGAGTGATACTGTCCTGCCAGCAGGGTGTGTGTGTCTTTTTATTTTTCCCCAAGGGACTGTGGTTATCTGCATTCCCTTGTCTGCTCAAGGTAGGTGAGTGAATGTAGTCTCTCTCCACCCAGTGGATTTGATTCATCCTGTCCCAGAAACCCTTACCATTAGGCTTTAGAGTTCCTTGAGGCCAAGTGGTATGACTGTATTACTTTTGCTCAGGCCTTGAAAACCTTCTTCAAAGTACCTCACATGATTGCACGTGAAGCTGGCTTGTTTTGAGGGGTCCACATTGGTGCTAGCAACTTGGATTTTCATTTGTGAAGGTGCCGTTGGAATCCTCTTAATTCACTATTCTGGTTCTTCAGTGTAGCTGGATGCCTTTCAGATTTTTGGAAAGCTCCCAACTTTGGCAGAGCAAGGATGGGATCTTAGCCAGGTTTACACCAATTTGGGCATATATTCCTCATTTTGATCACTGCTGCTATAGCCTTGGCTCTGTTATATCTTGCCAAGGATATAACAGCCCACCAGCTTCCAGAGCTACAGTGCACCTTTCATGTGCTCAAACTGTTAAGCAGCTCAGTAAAAGTTTGAGCACCAAGCCCTTCAGACCTTTCCTGTCACCAAAGAGAGCTCTCCTCTGTGGTCTTTCATGGATTGACAGCTTGTACTGTTCCAATGCTGAGTAGATTAGTTCCCTTTGGGGAAAAAGCTTCCCCATTTAAAATGTTTTATTTAAATATACGTTCCTGCTTATGAAAGTTGTTTTTAGTCTAGAAGTTTCTGTTTAAATGGACTGACTCAAGGAGTAACTGTACTTTTAAATGGGAACACACTTTTTTCCTCTCTTTTTAAAAGTAGTTGAAAACCATTTTTTTGCAGTAAAGAAATTGTTTATTTGCAAAGTGTATTAAAGTGGGTGATGCTGCAGTGGCCATAGTTTGTTCCTTTGACTCCTTATCTTTTACTCTGGTTCCTCTGGTGTAGTACATACAGCCACTATGGTCCAGGGTTTAACATGTCCTCTGTGGCTGTTGGGGTCCCCTCAGTAGGCAAAGGAGAGACACTCTGGTCCTGGGAGAGGGAACATGAAAGGTTTCCCTGTTTAGCCAGAATGTTGTTCCAATCCCTGAGGAAGCTGCTACTGCCTCTAATAAAACTTGGCCCCATTTTTCCTGACCAAAAAAAATAAACATGCATCTACATTTACTCCTCAAATTTTCTGATGTTATCTAGTCACCATTCCTCACATTAGGGTGTTGGATCTGATATCTGATTCGAGCCGGCATACTCAGAACACAGCTTAGCTCAAGCGCCACCCTTCCCATAATGCTCTGCTGCCCTACAGTCCCTCAGATCTCATTTGCTGCTTAGTCAGTCAGACACAGATTGCTCAGCTCCTCTTAGTGTGTGTTTCTTTGAAAGGTTTCTTAATTTTATTTTTTCTGGGTTGTAGTGTTAGTAGGCAGTTTTCCTTTCTTAGATGTCCCCTCCCGGTCAATTCTTACCCCTTCCTTGTCTCTCTCTCAGGTGTGTGAGTGTTTTGGATGGCTTTATCAGGTTTTTTGAAATTTGGCTTATTTTTTTACTTCATTCTTTGTTTCCCCGTTCGGTTATGTCAGATAAACCTTGAGTTTTAAAAGGTGCTCCTCTTGTGGGTGGAAAATGCCTATTTCCGACTTGCACGGAGTGCCTTTACTGTCTCGGTGGTGACCACCTCGAGGTGGAATGCGGCATTTGTGCCGCTTTCAACCCGAGGGCTTTGGTCAACCATTGTAACAAGCTCCTTATTAAAGGCTTAGTCAAAGTAGGCCCCTTGGTCACTGGTTCCCTGGCCAAGGTGAGCTTTTGTGGGGCTACAAAGAAGCTTTCTGTAGAGGAGGCCCCGACCAAGCATCCCAGGCTGTTGGATCCTAGGTCTTTGGATACAGTTCCAGCCAGGGCAGTTTTGGATCCAAGATCTTTCAGTCCAAGATCTTTAGGTCCCAGGTCATCCAGGGAGTCCACTCCTGGATCCGAGGGTTCGGACCCGAAGCCCTCGGATCCAGTACCTTCGGTGTCCTCTACCAGATCCGAGGATCTCTGCTCCAGACTTTCGGATCCAAGGGTAGGCACCATACCTACGGATCCGACCCTTTCGGATCCAAAGGATTCAAGAAGTATTCGGATCCTTTGAGTTCAGTTCCGAGTCGGTCCAATCCGAGGGTCGTGCTGGAGCCGATTGTAGTGGATGATCTCCCTTTGGATCTATTTCCTTCTAAGCAGGTTCTGTCTTCTCCACATAGGTCTTGTTCTAGGGAATGCAAGAGACAATACTCGAGCTCCAGGCATGACTCTCCCAGTAGGTTCTCCATTTCTTCCCGATTTTCCAGGAGTGCCCTCCCTTTGAAAGCTCAGATGGAGTTGGGGCTTCTGGTTTCTCCGCCCCTCAGGTCAGGAATCCAATCTCTCACTCCCCCTTCGATCGCTCCTTATCCGACCAGTGGATTGGATTCTCAGGGACTGTTGAGTGGAGGGTAGGGGAGTTCTGGGGCCCAGTTTGGGTTCTTCCCTGATGGAATCGGCGGTTGGTACTGTTTCTGTTCCCCTGGAACAGACCATCCGGCTGGTCAGGCCTGTCTAGTCGGGGTTTATGAGGTTGGATTCGGGCCAGTATCATCCTCTGGGTGCCTCGGCCTTCAACAGTTCTGGTCTGGTACCATCTGATAGAGTGGTGGGACTGGGGGGGTCCACCTTCTCTTCCAGTAGGGTTTATCGGTGGGAGAGGGGAATGGAAACTCTTCTAGTCCTTTTGCTTTCCAGGCTGCCAAAAGATCTTTCTCTGCTATCACAGCTGCCTCTCCCATGTATAGACATCCTATCCAGCCCCAGTATTTGAGAGGCTTGTCTCATCCTGCTTCCAGTCAGCCTGTCCAACTTGGCCTCCAGGGAGATGCCCCCCCCCCCCACAGGGGCCCCCTCCTCTGCTGAGTCTTCCACGCCACCCCTGGTGGAGGAAGTTCCCAGGAAGAGAACTTGTAAGAGGAGACATCTTGACTCCCCTATGGAGTCCCTTACCGAGGATACGGATGCTGATGAGGGGGATGGGTTCCCAAGATCTCCACCAGAGGTAGCCTCCTTTGGATACGTACTTGAGATCCTCAAGGTCAAAAGCAGTTGGTCTACCCAAAACCCGTCTTTGGAGGAAGCTGTATTTCTGGAGGCTTTCGGTACAGGGCCATCTATCTCCTGGGTGCCCCCCCCCCCACTGACCTCTCATTGCTCTCCTTGATCTTGTGGCCAGCAGGGCTAGGAAGGAGCCAGTGCCCAAGAAAGCGGACAAGTTTCTGAGCCCTCCATTAGATAGAACCTTTTGGTCCAAAGCGGTCCTGGTTGATGCTATTGTGGTGGCCACTGACACCAAAAAGGAATTGGCAGAGCAGAGTTCTTCTGTCCATCTGCCCAATCATGAATCGAGGGCTATGGACAGATTTGGAAAGCGGGTGTTCACCTCGGCTGCTTTTAGCCTGTGAGCATTAAATTATCTTGCGCATTTCACCCATCTCCAGAGGGAACTATCTACTTCCCTCTCGGGGTCCATGTCTGAGGAGGAATTCAAGGTAGTTTCTCCAAAGCTGTCAACCTTCATTCAGTTGCAAATTCGTCCATGAAGCTAATTTGCAATGTTGCGGGAAGGGTCCTTATGGGCATGGGGCTCAGGTATCGCAATTAGGCATTATGCCTGGCTCCGTTTCAGTGGGTTTGCAGAGGGCTTCAAGATGTCTTTTGTTAACGCCTCCTTTGATGGTTTGACTCTCTTTGGCCCCACTGTGAAAGAGACTTTGATGCGCAGTGAACAGGAAGGGAAGACTTGTCAGCCATTGCGATCAGGTTTTCTGTCCCTCAGAGGTCGTTTTCCAAGATCCAGAAGGGGAATAAAAAAATGTGGTTCAGAAAGGCACAATCTCCCTTTCAAGATGTTCAGGAGGATTCCTCTTCCAGGGAACAAGGAAGAGGTCTCAATGGTAGATGCTGCCGCAGGGGAAGAGGCCCGCAAAACCAAGGTTCCAGGGAACCCTTCTCTGAGAAACTTTTGTAGCGTCCCTGAGGCATTGCCCAACTGTCCGTCCCAGGAGGCAGTTGTGGGTTGGTTATTGCTGCACCCTCTAGCCCGGGCAAATGTTACAAACCATCAGGGGGTACTAGCAATTATATACAGGGGCTATTGTATTCCCTTTTTGGAAATTGCCACAAAATTTAGTCCTCTTCTGGACGTGCCATCCAATTAGGAAGAGGCAGCCGGACAGGAGGCTGTAAGCCGCCTTCAAAAAAGAGCTATCCAACAGGTCCCCACAGGACATAGAGGATCTAGAACTTATTCACACTTATTTTTAGTTCATAGGTAGGTACTAGGCTTATCAGCCCAAGGGCCTAAGTAAGCCTAGCCAACAAGGTTCCCTGGCTTACGCCACCCAAGAAAGTTATTTTCCTGTGCCACTGTCGAGCAGAGCCACAGAAGTGATCACTGGGGTGTATTTCCTATTTCCCATCCACTCTATTTCCCATCCACTCATCAAGATTGTTCTTGAAGACTTCTAATGAGGAACTTTGCTTGACATAAATGGGTAGCTTGTTCCAGAGTATGGGAAGTCTCTGGGACAGGAATCTATCCCTCCAGCATATCCTGTTTATTGTGGTGACAAGGTTTAGTTCCCTAGAGTGTGTAGCTGGGAGGGATTGGGATTTCTTTGTGTAGCATGTCCAACAGCTCTGGGTTTGACATAGCTTTATATGTTAGGCAGAGATCACCTCAGAGTAGGCAATATGCTACAGAGTAAAGCTGGAGATTTGTAAGAAATGAGCTCAAATCTTTCCAGGGTGGAATGGGTAGTTACAATGAATGTTGTACAAGATAAAATGTTATTGGTACTGAAATTTATAAGTTCAAGGAAACAAGACTGGTTGCCAGGCCAAATGGCTTATGTTTTTCTAAAACATTAAGTATTCACGTGCAGCCTTAAGCAAAAAGAACAAACGTTTGCAAGTAAATACTACAACGAATACAGTCAGTACATGGGCTATAGTATGCAGTTAAAATAAATTATGCAGGTCCCTTTACAAAAAGCTACTAGTAACCGTAAACGTCTTTTCAAAATAAGTAAAAGCAATTCCTGTTGCAACTTTGGCAGTACAGGCAACTGCAAAAGCTTTATAAAAATATTTTCTGTTTTAGCCGAAAAATAAGCAAATGTGTAAGACCAAAGTGTCACAGTCTAGATAACAGCCAAAAGGGCAAGCATACATTCAATTCTCACAGCATAAAGCAAATAATACTGCAATAAAATGATGCATGCTTTAAATTTTACACTAACCGTATAAACAGCACTGCAAAAGGTGCAAAGTAGTAATACCAAAAATACATTTTAATCTATAATGTAATTGGCAGGCTTCAGTTCAATGTTAAGTTTAAAAATTGGACTGAGTGTACATTACAGCCATGTATATACAAATGCAATCTGTACAAGCAAGTGTATTCTGTACAGTATACAGTAAATGGTTTATCTATGTAAATTGAGTAACAGGTCAAAGCTTGACATTTGTAGCATGTTTTTTCCCAAAAAAACAAGACTGCAATAAAATTCTCAAGCATTGTCAATAAATTGCTCTATAAAACATCACTGTATAGAGTCATATTCAGATTCATCCAGTTCTAATAGTAATGGTTGTCATCATTGTGTTGACAATATTAAATTGTGTTAACTTGCTGTATTGAGTTTTTGTTTCCCAATGTGTTTCTAGTTAATAGCAATATAACTTGAGTATAAACAGTTTTGGGTTTAAAATAAAACAGAGGGAATGTATACAGTCATAGATATGTTTAAAATGTATAAATGCATATGCACATCTATTTGCTAGTTAGATGCATATACACATCTTTTGCTATAATATAGTTGGTTAAATACATGTATTTCTGTTTGGTAGTATATATATATATATATATATATATATATATATTCTGGTACAGCTTGAGACAAGCTGAATGTTCAGTGTCTGGAACATGCTTCAAGAACTATAGATAAAAATGCAGCTGCGAGACAAGGCACGCAGCATTCAACACAGACATCTGCATTTCATTTACTTCATTCTGAACATCAAAACAGACGGAATTACAATATTTCACAAATAAAACTTAGAAAAAATGCTACACAAAATAGAACACAAAACAATTTCAGTTGTAAAAAGAATACAGCATGTACATTTGGAAAGAACATTTAACACAAATATAACAGCATGGTTAGCTAAACAAGGTCAGGCATACATAAAAGTAGAGAAACAGACAGACATAAAATTTCAATAAATAGCTTTTATCTCTATTAGATGCTGTATACCCCCTAAAATGTAACTGTTCTGACAAGGGAAGATGTCATGCAAAAATGTCAGTGTGTTGACAATAACACAAAAATAAGAATAAACTCCAACAGAGGAAGAAAAGGGTATGATTTCTACCAATAACTCTATTTGTATGAACAACACAGTAACCATGGTTAAAATACTTACCATTTTGGGTAACAGGCCAATACTTCATACAGATCAAATGGTAAAAATACCATCCACTTATACTATGATAGGACAATACCAAAAAACAATATTACATTTCCACGTTTTAAAGATACCAAACACAGATTTAAAAAAAAGCTTGGTATAAAAACTAGTAAGACAAGATATCTCTCAGATTGTACATTTACAAGCATAATAAAATCCTACTATTTAGTAAGTCATTATAAGTATCTTTAATAGACAGATTACAATTTAGTATAAATGGACAATATTGCCTTCAAATTTCAAAATGTTTGTTAAAGTGGCACCACAGTTTATATGTGTGGTTTCAAATAACCAAGTGTTAATAGTAAAAGACAAAAACAAGTTGACACTGCCCATAATTGTGGGATATATTTAGAGGATGGTCATCATCTGGGACCAACTTGGTTAATACGTCCTGTTAATAGTTTTAGGAGTCATAATAACAACAACTTACAATAGTTTATATGCTGCAGCTTGCAAAGAGTTGCAATAACTCATCAAGTTATGACTGTAAATATGAGCAAAGCGGTGAATGCTGTAAATTGCAATGCTGATGAAACAAATACAGTCTCCTCTTTAACTGAGGTTTAGTCCGTTCCTCAAATAAAAAAATGGGGATCTGAAATAATACTCTGTTCTATTTAGTATACACTGTCTTTTCAAACTACTGCTAGCATGATTATTAGCTTGAATAAAAGCTGCAAGAATAATATGAAATATAAAGGGTTAATTTAGAAATGGTGTAAAATGCTGAAAATTAAGTAGTAGTAAGTGTGTTGGCATAGTTAAAATTTGGCATCCATGTAAAGGAGTATGTTATTGAGAAACAGTCTATAAAAATAACTGTGCAGATGGCAGCTGGAAGGACATCGACAAAGTAAAGGGATTTAACATCAAGCAAGATAAAGTTGAAACATCAGATAGTGCTGGAATAGCACGTTTCAGATAACTGAGTTTCCTTGGACCACCGAGTTTAAATCAAGGACAAATCATAAATTAGAAGAACAAAGAAAAACCGTTATACATCAGACTTTGAGAAAATACCAGACTTCTGGTATAAATGTAACTGTGCATAAACAAGCTTTGGGTATTTGCCATAGAGAGCTGACAGCATTTATGTGAAAGTAAAGCATATTAACTGAAATTTATCATCTTGTATTTATTGTACTCGGTACAATACAGTAATAAGACTAGTTGATTACAATAAATAGTTAAGTGAACTGTGGTATGTAAATGCAACTAACAGCAAGACGTGCATACGATTCCTAGAATTCTTCAGTGGGTACAGAGTTTTTACCAAAGGGGATGACAGTGCACTTTTTGGCATTGAACTTGAGGCCATGGCTCTGACACCAGGCATCTGTCTCAGTGAAGTCCCTTCTGTAGGATGTCCACATCATTTGGGGACTCTACTATGGCTCCTAGTTTGCAGTCATCTATGAACTTCATTAGCCAAAGCCTTTTGTGTTCGCTTGTACTTCAGAGAAGTAGATGCCAAACAGGAGAGGTCCCAGGACTGAACTCTGTGGTACTCCACTTGTCACTGGTTTGAAGTCAGATTTGTAGTCTGCAACTTTTACAGTGTGGGTTCTGTCAGTGACACAGTTGGCAACCCATCTTGTGATGTAGGGATTTATACCTAGGTTAGTGAGTTTAGCTATAATTCCAGAATGGGGGATGGTGTTGAAAGCCGTGGCGAGGTCAAGATAGGCTGTGTGAGCCACCTTACCCTCTTCTATGGCTTTGGTGACTGCTTCAAAGAAGTTGATCATGTTCAGGAGGCATGATCTGCCTTTCACAAACCTGAACTGGGTGGGGTCCAGAGTTTGGAGGTTACTAATGTCTTGGTTTATGAATTCCATGATACATTCCATGGCCTTACAGACAAGGCTCGTCAGGCTAATAGGGCAATAGTTCCCAAGATCAGTGGTGGCTCCCCCTTTGTGGAGTGGGGATAACTGTTGCTGTGTGCCATTCAGTGGGCACAAAGCCTGGCATGAGGCTATGATTAAACATGGTGCTTAGGTGGGGAGCCAGTTCATTCTGAAGTTTGTGTAAAATGCAACCTGGGATGTTGTCCAGTCCAATTGATGCTGTTTTTTGGCTTTGAGTGTGCAGCTTTTACCTGCATAGTTGTGATTACAGGGACTCTGCATTCTTCCTGTATAGATATGGGCCCTTTAGGGGGTGAGAGGGGGGTAAAGTTAGCACTGAACCTATCTGCCAGGATGTTGGCAATATCGGTTGGTTCTGTAATTTTCATGCCATTGTGCTGTAACTCAGAGCAGATCTGGGTGTTGGCGTTGAGATTCTGACATAGCTATAGAATGCTTTGTGGTTGTCCCTAGAATCAGTGGCAATTTTGTTTTCACAGCTAGCTTTGGATGATCTTCTAAGGGATCTTAGCTTCTTACTGAGGCTGACTAGGGAGCTCCTCCACTCATAGGATTTTACTCTCTCTTGCAACAGTTTCTTCTTTCTATTGTAGAGTTTGTTTATGGCAGGGGACCACCAGGTTGGCTTCCCTTTTTTTTTTTTTTTTTTTTTTGGAGGATAGTGTCTTGGTTCTGTTTGGGATAAGCACGATCCATGCACTCATGTAAGTGCTTATAGAGTGCATTTGTGTAGGATTCACCAGTCGTAACTATTGCCCATCTGCATGGGTGTCATGAAGTTTGCCACTTCTGTCTTAAGAAGCATGAAGTTAGCTTTGGAGAAATTTTTTACTGTGGTTTCCTTAATGGGGAGTTGGGGGCAAGATGTGGATATCTAGGGTGATTAGCTTATGGTCAGATCTGACCAATGAGGAGTTGACTTCAGGTGTGGAGCACTGGTCACTCATGTTGGTAATGACTAGGTCTAGGATATTGTTGCCCCCTGGTGGGGGTGTGGATAAGTTGATCCAGGACATTGGAATTTATGAATTTCAGGAAGCGTTGAGTGAAGATGTTGGCCCATTATTAGGGTGTTTGGTTGAACCCTAATATTTTCCAGTATATCAAGAAGAGTAGTGGGAATCCTGTGGCATGGTGGGTGATCTGTAGCAAGTTACAATTTGGATTGCGGTGTTGCCAAGAGTTAGTTGAACTTGGATAACCTCGGATGCATTATGCTGAGCAACTAGCCTGGAGGTGTGGATATCCTTAATGAATATGGACACACCTCCGCCTTTGGTGTTCCAGTCCAGGTTCGATGGCCGAAAAGTGTGGTATGAGTTATACCTGGTAATGCAGGGGTGCTCTGGAGCCTTGAACCAGGTCACAGTCACTGCAAAGATATCAATGTTCTCCATTTTAAGGAGTGCCCCAAGGGAGTGCATTTTGAAATTTAGACTTCTAGCATTGAGTAGCATTACCTTCAGTTTTTGCTTGCCTGTTCCTGTTATGGTGGTGAATTTGTCATTTAAACCTTGCCTAAAAAAGGCACTATAGGGCCGGCAACAGCCTTAGCCAGTATCTGGAATCCCAGGGGTGACAGGTGCAGGCCATGTCTGGCAAAGCATCGTGGTCTGTCAACCATGTCGTCCCAGGCAGACAGATACTAGATCCCCTTAGAATGACACCAGAAGCTTAGCCAATTGTTGAAGTCAATCATTTTGTCCTTGTACTGCAGTATCATTTTGGGTGATAGCATGCTACTCAGGACGAGGGTCATACTTGCCTGGGCTACAAGATCAGAGAGCTCTTCCATGTCTCTCTTCATGTAGTCCAGAGAGGTATGTCTCAGGTCATTCACACCAACATGGACAATGACAGAGTCATATTTGTACTTTTGGAGTGACCCAAGTGTGTGGGTTATTTGGCGGATCCTGGCAACCCAACAGGCAGCTGACAGTAACCTTCTCCTTGTTTAGCCTGGTGAGTGGGACTTCAGTGTGCCTGACTATAGAGTTGCCTATGACTAGTGTGTTGGGTACGTTGTTTTGCCTTATGGGCTGTGGTTGAGTGGCACACTTGTCTGTGGCCTGTGTGTTATTTGGGTTGTGTTGGGGGGTGGAGGTTCCTTGTGTTTTTGCTTTGGAGGATTGTTATTGAGTGCCTCTGTGAATGTTTTTGTATTTCTATGTGTGGATTTTGGTGGTGTAGGTTTAGTGGGACTATGTGATGAGTGTGGTGTTGTACAAGTGTTTACCTTCACCTCTTGACTGTCAAGTTCAGTCTTGGTTAGAGAGAGGTTTACCTCCACTTTGGCTAGATAAGTGCATCTCTCACAAGTTGTAGTGTTGGTTGGTAGGAGGAGGTTGTTGTCTGTGTACATGAGGTAATTGCTACATTGCCCCAAGATGCCCAGAACACAGGGAGCTGACCCTTGGACATGCCTGAATAAAAAACTATTTTCCTCTAGACAAGTAAGGAAAGCGAGTACAAGAGCTGCTTTTTCTCTAAGCAGTACAAAAACTGTTTTCCTCTAGGTAATGAGGAAGGTTGAGTGCTGTAGTAATTTGTAGCTTATTTAGTGCTTACAATTTCTGAACAAGTGCTGAGCATGAATAAGCAATTCAAGTGCTAAAACTAAGAATCTGTAGCTGAACTAGACTAGTTACAGGAAAGAAACAAGTGCAAATGCAGGCTTTTAAATCAGAAAGTTGAGAGAGATGGAAAAACCGTCCAAACAGCCAATAACTATAATTTCTGGGACAAAACATCTCCTTATATGGTAGACAGGTTACCTAGTGCTTACCACTCCCACTGATAAGCTAGAAGGCTTCCCTCCAACACAGAAAGGCTTGGGGGGGGGGGCTCAGAAGCTTAAAAGCAGTCTTGGATATAGCAAATCTGTATCTGGACTACACTACTTGCAGGAAAGGCAGGAAATGAGCGTAATTGTTTTTTGTTACAGTTAAGCAGAACACAGGGAGATTCTAGCAAAGTTTTTTTTTTTTTTTTTTTTGTAAAGGAGAGAGAGAGTAGAAGCAGAAGATAATTCAAGGTTAGGAAACCAAGTGGGTTGGCCTTCTCAAATGTTCTCTCTCTCTATTAGGTAGAATGAGCTAATGACACTAGACTGGGAGGAGTGTCCCAGATCAAATTTGCAGTAGGGGTGGCCAACTGCAAAGCCACTAAAGTACAACAGCATGGCACTAACAGGGAGTGAGGGTGGGGAACAATACTACAGCTACTAGCCTACACCCTGAAATGTTTATCACAGCAGAAGAACATCAGTGAGCCACAAAATGAAAGTTTTTAAACAGATAAAGGAGCAAGGAGACTCTACAGAATGCTTTTAACTGCAAACAAATCATATGATACACTTCTTGGCAGGAAATCAGAACAAACAGGTGCTTAGCAAGTAGAGAAAATTTCCCGTTAATACCTTTCACACAGTGAAACTAGCTAAGAAGCTTTACAAATGGTGTGACAGTAAAAACCTTATCAGGCCTTGTAAGGCAGACAATTTTAGTTTAACTGTGCAGATTAGTTAATAGCAATAAAATACAGTAAAAAGTATGCAGCAGGCAAAATGTGCTCTATATAAATTGCTAGAAGCAATAACTAGTAAAAATCAGGAAACAAAACAGGATACTTATTGTTATATATCTCCGATCAGAGTTGTAGTCAATGCCCCTCCTCCACTTGGCTCAGTGTGTATAGACAGCAATAGTCTCAACGTTTGGGCTTAAATATGAGAAGATACAACCTTAAACAACTAAGCTCAAGAGAACCAATGAGTGCTTACTCCAAGCTCTAGACCACCCTACCTCCACCAGCCAATCAACACAATTCTGCCATGAAGGTAAAGAAAGGCTTTTGCTAATTCAAGGTGGTCTGGTCATGTGCTTAGAACAACCACTGCAAAAACAAACAGGCCCAGAGACATCAAATCTGAACTGGGGAAATACTACAGCTACTAGCCTACAGTCTTGGATAGTAAACACTACAGAAATGTTTATGACAACAGAAGAACAGCAGTGAGCCACAAAATGAAAGTTTTCAAACAGATAAAGGAGCAAGGAGATTCTACAGAATGCTTTTAACTGCAAACAAATCAGTTGTATAATACACTCCTTGGCAGGAAATCAGAACAAACAGGTGCTTAGCAAGTAGAGAAAATTTCTCGTTAATACCTTTCACACAGTGAAACTAGCTAAAAAGCTTTACAAACAGTGTGACAGTAGTTCCAATGAAAACAGGGGACCTGCGTTCCATTTTGGATCTCAGTCACATGAACCAGTTCGTGCAGAAGTTGAAGTTTTGGATGGTCAGTGTGCAGTTGATTGTGCCTCTCTTGCACAGCAATGAGTGGATGTGCTCAGTGGAACTCCAGGACGTGTACTACCATATAAAAATGGATCAACCGTCCAGGAAGTTTCTCCGCTTTCACTTGGGAGTTGATCATTTTCAGTTGTGGGCCTTGCTCTTTGGTCTCACCTCAGCCCCCCCGGCTGTTCACCAAATGCATGGCAGTGGTAGCAGCTCATCTCTAGCTGCAGGGAATCTAAGTTTTTCCCTATTTGGATGATTGGCTCCTGACGTTCTCCACAAGGCATCAACTACTAGACAATATTCACACCGTACTTTCCCTGTTCCAGCTGCTGGGTATTACAGTGAACATGGAGAAATCCTCTCTGATTCCAACCCAAAATCTGGAATTTATAGGCACTCTGTTGGATACCACCTCTCAGATCGCAGCCTTATCTCCTCGACAGGTGTCACTTATTCGTGACCATGTTCGGATATTGCTGGAGCTAACCTGTTCTCCGGCCTCACTCATTCTCAGGGTTCTAGGATCGATGGCAGCTGCCATTTATTTGGTTCTGATGGCTTGGTATCATATGAGGGTCCTTCAGTGGACCCTTGCACTTCAGTGATCAGCATTGGGGCATCCCCTATCCTTTCCCAGTCGGCTCACCCCGGTGTGTCACAAGCATCTTTCGTGGTGGATTCATTCACCAGATGATCTAGCAGACAGGCCTTTCATTCCTCCAACTCCTGTGACGACAGTCACCTCGGGCACTTCCCTTCTGGTGTGGGGGGGCATGGTCACCCTCAGAGACCAAACTGCACATTAATGTTCTGGAGATGAGGGCAGTCCTTTCATCATTGCAAACCTTTGGAGACTGCCTTCCTCAGGGAATGATTGCAGTTCTATCAGACAACATGGCTGTTTTGTGGTATATAAACAAGTAAGGGGGCACACGTTCTTATCTGCTGTGTTGTGAGGCCATGAGGCTCTGGGAGTGGGCAATGGCCATGGCGCACTTTCTCACTGCAATGCATATTCCCATAGCATCCAACATATTGGCGGATAAATTGAACAGAGCTATACTGACTCCTCACAAGTGGTCCTTGAATTCAGTGGTGGCTCAACAGATCTTCCATTGGTGGGGTTATCCGAGCTGCGATCTGTTTGCATCTCCTCTCAACCACAAATGCAACAACTTCTTTGCATTGATCCCCCCAGAGGGGGAATCCTCCAGGGATGTGCTCACCTATGATTGGCCTCCGGGTCTCCTGTATGCCTTTCCTCCATTACATCTAATTCCCAGAGTACTTCAGAAAGCCAGATGCCTCATTGCCCCCTTTTGGCCTTGGCCTTGGCAGGTGTGGTTCCCCCTCCTACGCTCTCATTTGAGGCATCCACCCTGGGTGCTTGATCCAGTTCCGGATCTGCTGTCATCTTTCTCTCCTACCACTCCTGAACCTTCAGACCTTATGTCTGACAGCGTGGTATGTCCACTTCCAGTGATTTTTGGCTAAGTCCAGGCTAGCCTCACCTATAAGAGAGATTATTCTTGCTTCCCAATCGTCCTCTACTAGGTTAAAGTTTATTCCAGAAAATGGAAGAGGTTTTCGGTTTGGGTGAAGAACAGGAATTTAGACCCCTTCTCTGCCCCTATTCCCAAAATAGTTCTTTTTGACCTCTCTCTTTAAGGAAGAAGCTAGTTTTTCCACTATCACGGTACAGTTGGTGGTGATTCTGCCTTTTCTGCATGCCTCTGTAAACCCTTTTTAAAAGGGGTTCTATTACGGCCTCCTGTAAAAACCCCTTCTCCACCATGGGATTTGACTGGTCCTGCAGTCTTTGACAAAACCACCCTTTGAACCAACGTCTTCATAATATATTAACTTTCTTTCCTGGATGACTGCCTTTTTAGTGGCAATAACTTCAGCAAAGAGAGTTTCGGAGTTGCAAGCTCTTACTATCAAGCCGACCTACTTAATTTTCCAAAAGGACAGGGTGTCTCTAAAACCAGATCCATCCTTCATGCCTAAAGTGGCTTTACCAGCAAATCTCAATCGATGTATTCATCTACCAGTATTTTTTCCTAACTAGTCCAATAAAGGGGAATATATTCTGCACATATTGGACGTTCATCATCAACTTTGATTTTATTTACATAGAATGCGGGAATTTAAGCATTCAGACCAACTATTTGTCACCTTCTCTTTGAATAGCTAGGGCAGGGCTATTTTTGAAAATCACGGTTTCCAGTTGGATTTCACAATGTATTTCCTTCATTTGTTCTTCAGAAGGTATTACCTTAGCTACACCAGTGAGGGCTAATTCTACCAGGGCAGTCTCTACTTCCACTACCTTTGCAGATTGTCAATCTTTAGATGTCATTTGTGCAGCAGCAATGTGGTCTTCTCCCCATACTTTTATTTCCCACTATAAGTTGGATTTAATTTCCAGAGGAGGGGATTTATTTGGCTCCACGGTTCTTCGGCATGTCCTTCCTTGAGACCTCCCAGGATTAGGTAGCTGGGGACTCTGACCCCAATGTGAGGAATGGTGACTAGATAACATCAGATTTATAGTTATGTACTTACCATAACTTGGCATCTGTGTTATCAGTAGTTGCCATTCATCACAATCCCACCCTCCAGCCCCCTTCCTGGAAGATTGGTTGGATTTGGAGGTTCTGTTTTGTTTAAATACTTTTGTCTGTCTTCCTTCCTTATGCAAACTCAATCTGAGGGAGTGTAGGGCAGCAGAGCATTATGGGAGGGGAGGAGCTTAAGCTAAGCTGTGTTCTTAGTATGCTGGTTTGGATCTGATATCCGATTCAAGACCCTAATGTGATAAATGGTGACTGCAGATAACACAGATGCCAAGTTATGGTTAAGTATATAATTATAATGTACTATCCCTGGCTCAGCTTTAATTCACGCTATTGATTCTTCTTATAAAGCAACTTTTGCTAAAAGAAAGCGTGTTACCTCTTTTCCTGAAGAGATTCAAGATTTTGAATTTGGATGTGAAGATAAGGGTGTACAGATACAGAGTTTTCTCCTCAGTTTTCTGATTCAGACTTAGAGGAAAGCTCAGCTGCTGTCTCCCTATCTGGGCTTCTCTTTCTCTAAGACTACTACTATTTTCAGAATGTGCCAGTGTTTTCAGTAAGCGAAGACTAAGGTTTCTCATTCCCTCAGAAAATACTATGAGCTGTTATTCCCCCAGTTCTCTCAGCTCTGGAGGATGTGTGTCACTGCCTGCAGTTTTCTTGACTGTTATCTTGCTGCCCCTGAAAAGGCAGATTAGAATGTATGAAGTATCTGATGTCAATTTTCATTTGTTTTTCAACCAGTGGGATTTTGATTCAATCCTCGGATCTGACTCAGTCGTTCTACTAGCTCACAGCCACCAAAAAACTCTTGAGTTCTCTTCCTATCCATAATGCTCTAATCCCAATCTCCCTCAGATCTCGTTTGCCACTTTCGCGCTTAGACATGGTTGCCTTGGTTCTTGAGCTACTTTTGAGATGTGGGATTTTGTTCCTTTTTTGCTAGATTTCTGCCACCTATCACTACAATATAACTTTCTTATTTCTGCTGTGTGTGTTGAGTAGCTTTTCCTTTTCCTACCCTTTACACACTTGTGTACTTTCTGTTTACCATTGTTGGTAGTTTTAAACTTCCTTTACACTCTGGTGTATTTACTTAAAATACCATAGTTGGTATTCCCTTTCTCCCTGCCTTCTGTTTAAAAAAAATCTTTCTATAGCTATAGTGTCTGTGTGCTGTTTGGTTGTGGTTGTGTGTGCCTTCCTTCTTGGTCAGTATGTCTGAAAAAGGATTTAAAAAGTGTGAACAATGTGGGCACAAAATGCCACTCTCAGACTGACACTATTTGTGTGTTTAATGTTTGGGCCTTGCCCATTTGGACTCTGAATGCTCTGTTTGTACTGGGTTCAACCCCAGAACTCTTACGAAGAGATGGAACAAGCTCATTTTGAAAGGTCTTCTGCCTATTCCTTTTTCCACTGCTATTGCTGGAGTTTAGTCATCTGCTTCAAAGCCATCCAAAAGATAGAGATCCTCAGACTGTGCAGTTTCCACTTCCTAGGAGCCAAGGATGAAAAAGCTCAGGTTGGATCCAACTGCATCTGGCACCCAGCCTTCTTCAGAGCCGATTGTCTGTCACTGCTACTGTTTCTTCGGATCTGTCTCAGGGTTCTTTGGATCTGATGGTTTCAGATCCAAGGCCTCTACCTCACATTGTCTACTCCCCAAACTTAGACCCAGTACACTTCAGGGTGCCCTCACCTTTTTTAGAGCGGTGCTCTAAGTCACCATTGGTGTACTCAACTAGCTCCTCCAGAAGTGTCATGGAAGAGGATATGGAGAGGATGATGAGATTCTTGACTGAGCATTTCCAGAAGGGAGTCATTGCGATTCCTACCCCTTCAGATCAGGAACAATGCCCTTCCACTCCCACACTGTGTAGTTTCTCCTTTGACCTGACCAGTGGTTTTAGAGTCCGTAGCTCTGAGTTCACCTGGTCCATTTGTGTTGGATTCGAAGAGGTTGTCTTCTTTGGATCTGACTACTACTCTGAATGTGCTGGCTCTGATGTCTTCAGATCTGGACAACTCTCACAGCCAAAGCTTCCTGGTTGGATCTGGGAGGATGGGATTGACTCCAAGGTTTTGGGACCAGTCTCTTCTTCTTGGAACTTTGGCCTGTGACAGCTCAGCACTGGCTTCTGCCTTGGGTGTCCTGCCCTTAGAGTGAGGGGAGGTAGAGGGCCAGAGACTCCTCTTCTCGGCTCTGTTGCCTTCCCTCTCCCTGGAGAGGTCAGCATTTGAGGTTGTGAAGAGTGTATTCTCTGCTCTAGTGAAGCAGGTGGCCCTTCCTCCTTGGATCCAACCCTGACTTCTCATCTGTCTGTGCCCCATGATCCTCATTATTCCACTCCATTGGGACAGCTGGCCCAAAGCTTCCAGTTTACCCAGTCGGGTATTATTTCTTCAGACACTTCTCCAGAACACCCCACCAAAGAAGTTCCTTGGAAGGAAACATGCAAGAGGAAGCACTTGGACTTCCCCCAGGAGTTTGTCACAGAGGACACTGACTTTGATGAGGGAGAATGTTCTCCCAGTTCACCATCCAAGGATGTCTCCTTTGAAGACATTCTTGAGATCCTAAGGCAGAAGGGTTGGTCGGCCCAAAATCAGACTTCTGAGGAGTCTGTGCTCCTGGATGCCTTTGGGACTGGCCTGTCTACCTCCTGTGTCACTCTGACTTTATCAACCTGGTGTCTCAGTGGGAGTGAAAGGAGCCTGATATGATCAAGTCTATCCCCAAAAGATCTGATAGGATTCTGGTTCAACCAGTCAGGAGAGAGTGTTTTTTTTATATCCTCTTCCCAAACTTAATCCAGCACCTATAGCTTTGGTTATTCCTACTCATGCTAAACATTTGGTTAATTCCAATTCTACTCTTTTTGACAAGAATGGGAAGATTTTGGTAGGTATGGGGAAAAGCGTGAGCTTCTGCAGCTTTGATTTTCAGAATTTTGAATAGGCAGGCTCATATATTAAAGTTTATTCTAATTATAAAAACATGAGAAATGTTTTCTCTGCAGTTTCTTTTTGTGAGGAAAAATCTGCTTTAAATAATTGCTTATTTCATTGCACAAGTCACTACTCATTGTTTGCAGTGTGTGTGTGTGTCTAAGTGACTAGTATGATACTCCCAGGGCTCAGAACTTCCTAGATAATGTGAAAAATAGGATTTTAAAATTCTCCTTTGGATGGAGATTGTTGGTTCCTCTGCTGCAGAGGTTATCAAAAAGTGTGATGAAAAGGGGTATGTTTGTTCAGGGAATCTCCAAGATTTGTTGGCCCTCCTTTTCCAAATTTTCTAAGGTATTCTTTAACCCTCCAACAAATGTTGGCAAAAAACAAAATAAACAATCTCAATGAAATGGTGATACAGACATTTAAGAACAGATGGCAAAGGGTCAAAAATAATTCAGGAACTCCCCAAAACCAGAGGCAGTCTTAAATCAGAAGTGCTATTTTAAGGGACCCATTATCACCGTTGACAATGTTTTTTTTCTTTTACAGAAAGTCTGAATCTCCCCTTTTCTTTTTGGCAACTGCTTGCCTCAGGCAAATGGGTTCTAAAGATCATTTATCAGGGTTACAGGTGGCATGGGGAGGGCATCCCCTCCTTTCCAGGGGATAATTCCACACACCCAAACCAGAGTCTTTCCTCCTGTCCTTAAACATATGCTATACCAGTGTGTGAGTTCCTCCTCCTTAGGTTTGGAAAAGTTTTTATTCAAGGACATTTTTAGTGCCAAAGAAAAAAGATGCTTGGAGACCAGTTCTGGATCTTTCCTAAACCTAGTTGTGGTACTACCCAAGTTCAAAATACTGTCACTTCACAATTTGTTACCCCTTATTCCTCTCTTAAGTTTCCTGGTAACAATTTAAAAGATGCTTGTCACATTCATATTCAGCCAGACTTTAGACTTTTTTTTTTCTTTTGTGTCTTGATCACATTATCAGTTATTTGCTTTACCCTCTGGACTATCCACTGCACCAAGTGTGTTTTCTAAGTGTTCAGCTCCTGTTATAGCTCATTTTAAGCTACAGGGTATCCACATTTCTTTCTATATTTAGATGATTTTATCTTTGCGGAGTCTTGGTTCAGGAATCATCTTTTTAGGTGATCTCTTACACATGCTGGGATTTCAAGAGAACATTCAGATTTTTTTTTTACTCTCTCTCAAAATTTTGATCTTGGTTGTCAACTGGACACCTCAGTTCAATGATATTTAGATATGTGTTTTTTTGTAGAACTACATCCTGATCTATTCCTAAGATTTTCTATTCAGACTTTGGTCAATGTGGTGAAATACTTCAGGATTTTGGGTCTCATGGCATTTATGATTCTCATGATACCCCTGGCAAGACGCTACTCAAGAAAGATACAATGGTATTTGAAATCTCTCTGATCCCAGCTCCAAACGTCTCTCTTCAAATCCCAGGGCCAGGATTTGTCAAAAGAGAGATCACATGGTGGAGACAGCAAATATCCCAAAATCCTGGTCTCCTCTTTATTGTCCTTGCTCCAAAGCCATCAGTCACCACAGATGCTTCAAACTTTGCTTGGGGAGCAGTTTCAAGAGGGATAAAAGTACATGTGAGATACCAGGGACCGATGCAAGCACATAAATATAAAAGAGATGCTTGACCTGATCAATGCATTCTACTGTCTGAATCATCTTTGGTCCCCAGGACCTCTTCAGCTTGTTACTGACAATACAACAGTCATGTAGTACATCAACAAGCAAGGGGGAAGCAGGTCATTCCCTTTTTGTAGACTAACCATGTTAACTTGAGATATAACTTCAGAGTACAGTCTCACTACAGGTATCCTACATTCTGTTACAGCAAAACTGTGCGGCAAAGAAGCTGAACAGGACAAGGGTATAACCTTGTGAAAGGGAACTAGATGGGGGGGGGGGTATTCCAAGATTTGAGCCATTTGTGGGGAGTTCCTGAAGCAGACATTTTGCCTCCTCTCAGAACAATCAGCTGGCAAGATTCTGCTCTAGGACTCCATACAAGAAGGCCTGAAAGACAGATGCCTTTCTTTTCTTTGGCTAGGAATGTTCTTGTGTGCGCTTCCACCCTTTATACTGATATCCAGGGTACTTAAGGAATCTCCCATGATCATTGTGCTGAGACTCTTCTGGCCCACCGTAGTTCTCCCTTCTTTTAGAAATAGTCATGGGCAATTGACACAAACTTCCTCATAGAATGGATCTCCTCACACAAGATCAGGGGTGTTTGATACACCCCGACCCCAATCAGCTTTAACTGACTGCCTGTATGATAGGGTCTTAATTCCCTTTAGGGACCCTTTTACTGAGGAAGTATCACAGGTGCTAATAGAGACAAGAAAGCCTAATACTATAAAATCATATATTAACAAATGGAAAACGTTTTCTAGTTGGTGCCACCAACTTACCCAGGACACATTTAGGGCTTGCTGTTCCCTTGTTTTACAATATTTGAGAGAGTTACTATCCTACAGCCTTTCTTTACTCCTCCATCAAGGTTCATTTATTGGCCATTTCAGCATACCTGCCCATGGATCCTCCTCTTTCTGTACATTTTAATGTCAGAATATTTTTAAAGCAAATTTTGCATAAGAGGCCTCCAAGAAAACCAGTGGCCTCTCCTAAGGATCTTAATTTTGTGTTAAAGAAGCTAATACTTGCTCCATTTGAATCCGCTAATCTGGCTGACTTGAGGTTCTTAACAATAAAAATTGTTTTACTAATTGCTCTGAGTTGCAGTTTCTTATGGTGAGTCAGTCCTATCTCATTTTCCACAGAGAGGGTTTCTGAGAGAACTAATCCACTTTTTATACCTCAAGTGGTATCTTGAGTTTACTTTAAACCAAAATATCCATCTCGCTGTTTTCTTTCTTGAGCCTAAAAATGAGGGAGAAAGGATACTCCATACCTTGGATGTCCAGAGACTACTCAAACTACTTTGACAGAACTAAATCTTTCATATCTTTGGATAAAAAAAATCGTTTTTTGTGAAGATAAGATGGGACTACCTGTGTCAAAACAGACTATATCCACATGGTTGTCAAAGGTTATTACCCTTTGTTATACTCACCACAGAAAATCTATTTCAGGGAGGGTCAAGCCCTACTCTACTAGGGCCTTGGTTTCATCATCTACGGCTTTCTGGAAAGGGTTTTATTCTAGAAGTATTCTGTAAGCAGCAACATGGGCCTCTGTACGTACTTTTGCAAAGCACTATAAGTTTGATTCCTTCTCTAGGTCTCGATCAGGTTTGTTAGAACCATTCTGTAGGTGCTCCTAGACCCTTCTCCTTCCACTTCTGAAGTGTAGTATCTAGGGTAAACTACCTATAGATCTAAGGCTACTGCAGCAGTGATCAGTATGATGAATATAGTAGAGTTGTGTAAGTAAACTTATAACATGATTGCTGATGCAGTAGCTACTGTCCCCCTCCATCTGCCTTGGTTTTTGGTGTGTTGCTTATGCCAAGGTATGGACATTTATTTTTTTGTTCCTAGTGTCGTACTTTTAGGGCTTAGCCCCCCTCTCTCTATTTGCATGAAGCTCTGAATGGCTTGGTGCCCAAGCCTGTCTTTATTCAACTTAACTCAAGCTGATTGATGGTTTGGGTGAGGACTGTGCCCTGAATCTTTGGAAGCTGATCGTCTTTTATATTCTTGGCAGGATATAACCCCTATACTAAGCTTACTGCAACAGTGATCATTCAGACATCTTCTGTTAGAGTAAGTTTGCTTACCCAGCTCTTCTGTTCCCCCTTTGCCTAGGTTGTGATTTTGCCTCTATCGCTGAATGTCCTGCCCCTTCAGTGTAGTTGTCTTTGGCTTACTGGGTTACCTCCAACAGTGTATCAAGAAGTGCTCTTTAAGTCTAACCAATGGAGCCCTTTGGTCAGTGGTGGCTTACCAGGTTGTTTCTGGTCAACAGCCCAGGGGCCCACTATTGTTTTTATGGTGCCTAGTAGTCATTTGGCTGACTCTGGGTTTGCTTTTGGCTCCTACTGTCCAGGTGAAATGCATCATGTAGAATTATACCAAGCATAGGATTTAGTATATTTACTGATCAATGATGAGGACCCTTACTTATGGGTCTGAATTCTTCCTCACTGGGCAGGGCAAATACTTGGCTACAGGTTCTTATTGTAATTTCTTAATTTGCTTTATGGTGACCCTTGGGTCAAAGGGTAAATTGGCAAGTTTGCGTATGTGCTAGCTGTCCAATTTCATGTTCTGTATCATCATAACTGCATGGTCATCCCTGAGCATAGAAAGCCCTTGACAAATAGCACTGAGCTTCATTTAGTGTAAAGGAGGGATTACCGAACCAAAGACGTATCAAGTAGTGTTTTTATGATAATCTGTTTCTTCCAAAACTTTGCACATAATCTTTTTATGTTGGTTATGAAAAAGCCATTCTTCAGCCTGCATATTTTATTTAGGCTGCAATCATGATTGTGGATCATGCATCCTTAATCAGATGTTAAATGATAAGAAGGCATTCTTTGAGAGTGTTTTGATTGCAGGATGGTACCTACATGATACATGTCAATAAAGCATGGCTTGGCTGCCCCCCTTTCCCATGGTATGGTTTCTCTCTGCTCTTCAGCCTCCTTCTTGTACACAGTATTGGTCTGCATGGGGTGTTTATTTTTTACATATTTGTTACCTGGGTAGATAGGCTAGTTCAATGAACATTTCTAGCTATTATTGATGCATAAGACAGCAACTATACAGTAAGGTTTACATAATTATCAGGATATACAATTATCAGGTTTTATGCAATGAGCACATAAAGTATTGTCACTTTACAGCATGGTAGTTTATGTAGTATAATAGCATGCTACAACATAAGGCAGACATTTATGACATTAAATAAATGACAGATTTTATTTTGTAAGGTGGGGCAGCTAGGCAGATTTGAAAATTGAGTAGTTAACCTTATTTCTGATTTCAGATGGGAGATTTCATTTTGTTGAGGAAATTTTAGAGAAACTCCTTTCCCTGTGTTAAGGCTGAAACTGTTCAGTATATAAGTAGACAACTGTTGGTAGCTAACTACTTAGCTGGATAGTAACCCACATGTAAATGTTTGAAACTACGACATCAGAGGAGGAGCATGGCAAGGGCTTAGCCTTATTAATGATAAGCAGTGTTGTCCAAGATTATTGGAGAGAGGAATTTGCAGATGTTTAGTACTTGTTTGAAAAGTATATTATTACTAGTTTTAAGGTATTGACTGGAAGAATGTATCCCATGGAAGAAAGCACCAGTTACAATGGTTCTTTTGGAGTAGACTGTGAGGATATTGGAATTTATTAAACCATGCTTTAACCTGTCTTAGAATAACATCAGTCTTATCGACATGGTGTAAACCTTGGATCAAGATGATTGTGACTACGGAAGTGACACCCTGACCCCATATACAAAATGGGAAAAGGGGTTGAGGATAGGATTGCCAACTGTCCAGAATTAAGGGATGCTGTCATTGACATTTTAAGAACACAAGAATATGTTTGAGCACAGTAATATTGTACGACAATCCCCTCAAGGGGAAGTTAATGGACACTTCTATTCTGCATGCATTCTGTTTCACGTACATGTCCAGAATTTTTGACATGAAAAGTTGGCAACCCTAGTCGGATGGATGGAAGAGTCTAACCAAATCCATACATTGGATGGGAACTATCTGAGGATCATTTACTTGTAGGGCTTAGCACTTTTAAGCATTTGTGCTACTACTGAGATTATACAGGCAACATTTCTGGTGTTGATAACTAGGTCGTTGCTGTTGATCTAATTCCAGACTGTAAGGGGTTGCCTTGCTGACCTTGTTCAATTGATGCTGCATCTGTCTGTTTTTATCAGAAGCAGATGATCAGTATATAGAGGGTAAGGTAACTATGAGTTATAACATTTTGAGGTCTTTGAATATAGGCAAAAGTAGAAGATTAAAAAACAGAATTTTGTGAGGCACCTTAAAGAAAAACTTTACTTTCTGATTGTACTTTGCTGCATGTGATTGAAATTTCTGTTTTATGTATGTTGTTAGTGATCTGATTTAAATGGTCTCTGCTGAAACCTAAGTTTTGAAGCATATTGATCAATAGGTGGTGGAAAATCATTTCAAATATTCTCCGTGTCTATAAAAATGCATTCCATAAGTAGTATCCCTTTTGTCACAGGTAAGGTATCAGTAAAAGAGTAGATGGCAATGAATGTGTTGAAGCCTTTCTGAAAACCATGTTGTGAGAGTAGGAAAAGGTGGCCATACCTGTAAGTCAATGAGCTAGATGTTTGCAAGCCATGCAGACATTTTGGCTGAAGTTGTGGCTCTGAAGTTATGGAGTGACTGTAGTAGTTGAGATTTTTAGAAATGTAGAATTAAGTCATGTTTGAAAATGGTGATACTACTCACATAGAGAGAGGTTAATTTATGTGTTTGGGATTTATCCAAAAAGAGCTCCTATTTTTTATGTTCAGGTTGATTAACTATGAGTTTGAACACAATTTACAGGTATTTATTTTTTAATTGCACAAGATGTGGTCCTGAAGTTATAGTGGTAATAATTGATGGGGTACAGGTGGTATTGACTGGTGGTTTGTTGAAAATAAATAAATAAATATTGGAATTCATATTTTGGAACAGTCTTCTTTATTTCACATGAAATGCTGTTTTTTTTTTTTTGTTTGTTTTTTGAGCACAATACCTTGCCAGTAAATTAGTTGTCTTCTAGAAGATCCTTTGGTTTGGGGCCATGGCTGTTTGTTTCTTTGAAATATTCTATAACTTTTTCTTTTTTTAAGGATATTGAGATTGTAAGCACTTGCTCCAGCTTTGTCTAGGGTCCTTAACGGATCTTTAATCTGTAATGGAAGGCATGGCCAATTGCTTCCTTTTAACCTATGAAGTCTTTGCAGGGGCAGGGCAGGAATGTTAATGATTCAGTTTGAGAGGGAAAGTAATTTGCCTTGAACTGCTGTTGGATATATGACTGACAGTAAATCAAATCTGAATCAGTAACAGAAACTCTTAAGTGTTTGGGGTATGATTGGATATGTTTTTATTCTGGAGGTATTGTTTGACATTTAAGGACGAAGCTGAAGTAATGGGGCAGTGATCACTAACTCAAGGAGGACAACTGTTTGGGATTCATCGCTGTGTAATTTTGTGAAGATTAAGACAAGGAGTGGTGACTCCTTTTTAACTATTAGGTCTGGTCTCATTAGCAGACTGTATTAAGTTAAAATGGTTGACAGTTCACTGGAGCTGTGGGTTTGGATTGCCTAGCCAATTTAAGTTGTACATCAATACAGAAAGAAGTTAGCCCTGAAGTTTTCCTTTATAAAATATATTTTAATATTAGAGAGTATTAGAATGTAAGCCACAGTGATATTTAATTTTAGCATGGTCACTAATAAAATACACAAATATATTTTTGGGCTTGTTCAGATTAAGTATTACTCCTTTTAATTACTTGATAGTTTGGCCTTGGTCTGTCAAGTGCAAGAGTCCCTCTGCCACTTTTGATACTTTAAATGATTTTCTTTAATGGCTAGAGGTGTAGAAATGTACAATCATTTAACAATTTTGCTGAAAGGAGCCATGCTTTTAGTCCTTACCATTAATTACAAACACTGTTTGCGTTAGAGCTGTTGTAAACCCTTTTGCAGAAGTGGCAAGATAGGAACTGTACTGAGTGGGTTAAGACAAGCAACAGGGCAGAGTGGTGTGTACAAAGTGTAAGAACTAGGGTACGATGAATAATCATCTACTGTAAGTGTGATTAAGTTGCACAAATAGATTGTATGCACATGTTTGTGAATTCATTTATTAAAATGTTGCATGATGCCTGTACAAAGTCATTATTCCAATAAGAAATAGAGGAAATAGATGTAATCCAACTGGGTACAAAGCTTGGTTAACAAACTTCTACCAAAGAAGTATGTCAGCTATGATTGGGGAAACACTGCTACCAAAAGCACCTTCTGCTAAGTTAAGTTGTCCTATTTAATATTTTTAAGAAGATACCTCCAGATTGTTACTGTTGATGTGATGGATGGATCTGCCGCCATGGCTAATAAAAGAGAAAATAGCAACATGTGTTGCCATTTTTGGGACCATGGAAGTATCAAGTACAGAATGCAGTGCAATTTTAAATGAAGTTGTAATGTCTAATTTAAGAGACTGTGACAGTAATTAGGGTAGAAAATATGGTAGAGTTCAAACCCCTTACTGCAGCATAGTCAGAGCTCCCATGAGCAGTGGAGACCTTGGAAGTGAGGTGCTCTAATTCATGTGTAAGCATTTGTATACAATTATGTTAAAGAAGGTAGGTGGGAAGAAGAGGAGTGAGTAGAGAACCTCTTTGCTCCAAAGCAACCCAATTTGAGAGTGAGCCACTCTAGTCCATGTACAACAATATTATAATGTATGCTATGTTCAAGAAAAGAAAGAACTGACTTGAAATATTAGAATATGATAAAACTTCATGACAATTAGTTTGTGTACAGCTAATGCAAAGGCCCCAGGTAACTACTGAATCACTTTAGAAGAAGTGTATCTACTGCAAGAATTTGAAGGGTAGTACAATCCAGATAGGAAACTTGGAATGATAGAACTCCAGTGTAAGCAGAATTCAAAAAAGCCCAGCAAAATCTAATTAAACAAACCACAAGACCAAACGCAAAGTTCTGTTCGTCTCAAGTACAGAACACTGAGGTGCTAGGTTAAATAAGAAGTGGTGATATTCTCCATATTGATCATTGCTGCAGTAGCCTGAGCTATATGGATTATATCCTGCAGGGATGCAACAGAAATGGCCAACTTCCAAAGCTTCAGAGCACCTTTCATGCACCCAAAAGGTTAGTCTTCTCAAGCTGGGCTAACTAAAATGACAGGTTTGGGAGCTAAGCCCTTTAGAGCTTTCCTGTTGCCAAAAAGTACATTCCTCTGAGGCTTTCGAGTATAAGCTGTTGGCTTGTGCTGTCCCTTTGCCAGACAGATACATTCTCTCTGGAGATAAAATCTTTCCATTAAAAAAAAGTTGTTTAATAACACTTTCCTGTTCAGGAAAGTTATTTTAAAGCTTGGAGTTTGTGTTTTAATGAACTGTCACAAGACTGTGTTGTACTTTTAACAGGAAGCACTCCTTTACCTCTGTTTAAAGTATTTAAACAAAACATTTTTTCCTGTGGAGAATTTTTGTTTGTGACTGGCAAAGTGTTTTAAAGTGCTTTTTACTTTGAAAAATGTGACTTTTAATTACTTCAAATTTTTACTGGGCTTTGCTGCTTGCTTTCCCTGGGAATGAGGCATCATTTTCATCTTGACTGTGGAACAAACTGCGAGTCCTTCTTCCAACCACAAAAGGAAAAAGCCAAGCAAACAACCTTTGCCACCACAACAGGCTAGCAATTTGCCTCTGCTGCTGATGGGTGACTGCCCTGGACATTAGTTGTACCTCTGACCACCTGGATACTTCTGGTGTAGCACCTACAGCCGCTATAGACCAGGGGGTTAGCCATGTCCTCTGCAGCTGTTGGGGTCCTCTCAGTGGACAAAAGAGAGACACTTGTTTGTCCTGGGAGAAGGAACAGGGAATGCTTTCCTGTTTTGTTAGAATGTTGTGCCCATTCCTGGGGAAGCTGCTGCTATCACAATTAAGAACACTGTTATCCCCATTTTTGTATGTTAAAGTGAAACAGAAGACAAAATATGAACGTACTCTTCCTCAAATTTCCTTGGATAGGAGTAATTTAATAGGTCAGGGACAGGGTTTACTTCAGGCTGTTGATCCTCCTTATAAAATAGTTTCTGGTAAAAGAAAGAGGATAACTCTTTTCCTGAAGAGATTTAAGATTCTGAATCTGGACAGGAAGGTGAAAGGGGCACACGCAGGGTGGTCTCTTCAGATTTCTGACTCAGGCTCAAAGGAGAGCTCCCTGTGGGGTTTGTATTACTCAGATTATTTCTAAAATGTTCCGGTGTTTTTAGTGGGAGAAGACTGATGTTACTCAGACCCTCAGAAAATACTATGGGCTGTTGCAGAAGGAATTTCTAGAACCTTCACCTATTCCTCCAGTTCTGTCAGCTTTGTAGAATGTGTGTGTATGTATGTATGTATACATATATATATATATATATATAAATAAATCTATGTGTGTGTGTTACTATCTGCAATTTTCCTGATTGTCAGCCAGTTATAATGTATAAAGTTCCTTAATCTTTTAAGTTTTTATATACTCTTCCCAAACCTGACCCAGCAGCTACATAGCTTTAGTTAATCCTACTGCTGCTAAACATTTAGTTAATTCTAATCCTATGCTTTATAATAAGGATAGGAAGATTACTTCTAAGTACGGGAAAAGGTGTATGCTTCTGCAACTTTGATTTTCAGAATTTTGAATTGAGGCTCTATGTTGGTTCTGACTACTTGTGAAAGTATGAGAAAAGTTTTGCTGGCAGTTTCGTCTTGTGAGGAAAAATCTCCTTTAAATAATTTAGTGTCCTCTACTATACAAGTCTCTACTTATTATTTACAATGTCTGTATGACTCAGTTGATACTTCTTCCAGGGCTATGACAACTGGTACTGTGTTGAGGAGGTTTGCCTGGCTGCATTTTCAAAACCTCCTAGATGAATTCTGTTTTACTAAAAGTTTTAGTTTTTGGCCCTGCTGAGAGAGAAACTCTATTTTTCATCATTTTCTAAGGGAATTCTCTAACCCCTTATCCAGTTTTGGCAACTGTCTCAACAAAATGCAAATAAACAGATATTTTAAGAAGAAATGGTAAGGGTGTTCCAATAAGAATTCAGGAGCCCCCAAAAAACCAAGGATGGTGCAATAAGTCAGAATGGCTATTTATTAAGTGGCCTTGTTCCTCCCAACCCTGGCAGTTCTTTTCCCTTCCAGAACAGTTGAATCTCCACTTTTCTCTTTTGCAACAAGTAGTTTCAGACAAATGATCTCTGAAGATCATTTATCAATTTACAGATGGCAGTGGAAGGAAATGTCTCCTTTCCCAAGGGGTATAATCCCTCATTCACCTGACCAGATTCTTATTTCACCTGTCCTTCATCACATGCTGTGCCAGGGAGCGATAGAACCAGTTCATCCTTCCCAGGAGGGAAAACGTTTGTTATTCAAGGATGTTTTTAGTGCCAAAGAAAGAAAATTATTGGAGATGAGTTCTTTCTTTCCTAAACCTGTCTGTTATAGTGCTCAAGTTTAAAATGCTGTCACTTCACAACCTGTTACCTCCTCTTCCTCATTCAAGTTTCTCAGTAACACTATGTTTAACAGATTCTGACATCACATCCATATTCATTCAGACTTCGGGCATTTCTTAAGGTTTTGTATCTGGATTAGATTATCAGTTCTCTCCCTTACCCTTTGGAATATCAGCTGCACCAAGAGTGTTCACAGTGTCTAGCTCCAGTTATAGCTAATTCCAGGCTACAGGGTAACCTCATTTTTCCATATCTAACTTGGATGAGAGACCTCTTACACAAGGCGGGATTCCAAGGGAATATTCAAAAGTTTTATTGACTCCTTCAGCTAGATACCTCAATTAAGAAAAGCGTTTCTTCCACAGGAAAAAATAAATCTATATCTAGATCTGTGTCTAAGGTTTTCCACTAAAACTTTGGTCACTGCGAGGGGAATACCTCAGGATTTTGGGTCTTGTGACTTCTATGATTCTGATGATACCCATGGCAAGACTCCCCATGAGAAAGATATGATGCTATCTCGAGTCTCTCTAGTCCATGCACCAACATCCTTTGTCTTTTTAAATCCGAGTGCTGGGGTTTGTTAGAAGGGAAATCACTTGGTGGAGCAAATGTTCTTAAATCCAAGTCTCCCCTTCTCCCTCTCTGTTCCAAAGTGGTCTCTCACTGTAGATGCACTGGACTTTGTTTGGAGACCAGTTTCAGGAGGGATAAAAGTGCATGGTGTGTGTGATGCTAAAAACATACAGAGCCACATAACTATAAAAAAGATGCTCTGTGCAAGACACTCAACTCTGAACCATCTTTGGCTCCCAGGACTTCTTCAAGTTGTTACAGATGATAACACAGATGTGGTACATCAACAAGAAAGGGACAACCAGGATGTACTCCCTTTGCAGACTAACCATCTTGGGATACAGCTTCACAGCACAATCTCACTCTACAGGCATCCTTCATTTTATCAGAGCAAAACTGTGGGACAAACAAGCTGAGCAGTACAAAGGCAGAGCAGCACAAATGGGAACTAGATCAGGGTTCTTCCAAGATTTGCTCCAACTGTGGGTAGTTCAAGTAGATCTTTTTGTCTCCTTTCTGAACAATCGGCTGTCAAGATTCTGCTTCAGGACTCAGTGCAAGAAGACCTTGAAGACAGATGCATTTTCTTTTTCTTAGACAAGAATGCTCCTGTATGTTTCTTCACCCAGTTCCACTAATATGTAGGGTACTTCTGAAGATTCAGAAGGAATCCCCCAGGATCACTGTGGTGACTTCCCTCTGGCCCAAGCAACAGTGATTCTCTCTTCTTTTGAAAATGGCCAGGAGAATTACCACAAGCTTTCTCACAGATTGGATCTGCACCCACAAGATCAGGTGTGTTTGGTGCATCCAGACCTCAATCAACTTCAACTGACTGTCTGTAAGATAGTTGTAATTCCCTTTAGGCTCTTGTTTACTGAGGACGTGAATCAAGTATTAATGGAGGTAAGAAAGCCTGCTACTAGAAAATCATATATTAGCAAATGGAAAAGGTTTTCTAGTTGGTGTCAACAACATAATCAGCACCTATTCAGGGCTAGTTGTTCTCTGGTTTCACAATATTTGTATTAGTTATTATCTGATGGTCTTTCTTAAACCTCATTCATTGTTCATTTATCAGCCATTTCAGCATGTATGGCCATGGATCCCCCACTTTCAATGCATTCTCATGGCAATATGTTTTTGAAAGGGGTTTTGCATAAGAGGTCTCCAAGAAAACTGGTGGCTCCTTCAGAGAATCTAAAACGTGCTCCATTTGACAAGCTAACCTATATAACTTGATGTTCTTAACATGTAAATCAGTTTTACTGATTGCTCTGAAATCTGCAAGAAGGGTATTTGAGTTGCAAGCTCTTATAGTGAGTCAACCCTATCTCAGTTTCAACAGAGATATGGTTTCTTTGAGAACCAATCCTTCTTTTATGCCTAAAGTGGTATCCAAGTTTATTTTAAGCCAAACTATCTAATTTTCTTTCTTGAACCTGAAAATGAGGGAGAAAAGGTGCACCAAACCTTGGCTGCCACAGACAACTCAGGGGCTAGCTTGACAGAACTAAATTTTTCAGATATTAGGATCAATTGTTCATTTCTTTTGAAGGTAAAAAGGGGCAATGTGTCAAAGCAGATTGTTTCCAAATTGTCTAAGGCTATCACCTTTTGCTATACTCACTATAACAAAACTATTCTAGGCAGGGCCAAGGCTCATCTACCACGGCCTTGGTTTCATCTTTGGCTTTTAGTAAAGGGTTAGATTCTAGAAACAGCAACGTGGTCCTCTTTACATACTCGTACAAAGCACTATAAGCTTGATTTCTTTTCTAGGTCTAGATATTTTTTTTGCTAGGATCATTCTCCAGGGACTCCTGGACTTCTCCTTCCACCTCCCAAAATTTGTAATGTACTGTAATCTACCTATGTAGCATAAGCTGCTGCAGCAGTGATCAATATAGTACAGTTGTGTAAGTACGCTTGCCATTACAGTAGATGCCAGAATGATCACTGCTTCAGTAGCCGCTTCCTCCCTCCACCCCCTTGTTTCTTGTGTTGCTTATGCCAGGCTGTGGACTTTTATTTTTGAGTCCTAACATGGTCATTTAAGGGCTAGGCCTTTACTTTCTCTCTCTGTTGACCTGAAAGCTCTGAAGGACTTGGCACCCAAAACCAATCATTTTAGTCAGCTCACCTCAAGCTGACTAATGGTTTGGGGGGGCATGTAAGATGCCCTGAAGTTTTGGAAGTTGGCCGTATATTACATCCTTGCAGGATATAACTCATGTATTTTAGGCTACTGCAGCAGTGATCATTCGAACATCTGCTGTTATGGCAGGTTTACTTACACAACTGTACTTTTGCACCCAACGTGTAGAATTCCATTTTTTTAAACAGTATTGCTGGAGAGTATCTGCAGATTAATTTGGGAAAGAATTCTGAGTCTTTGGACAGACAAATGCTAGCACAAGGAGTTCCAAAACTGTGGGTGATTTATCCTGAAGAGACAAAAGTTGTGTTAAAATAAAATACTAATGACGCTTGCATAATATTAGTAAGAAGGTAAATTGTAAAGACCTCTTTAATCATTATCAACCCCCTTTTTCCTATTTTCTATATAGGGTCGAGGTGTCATGTTATCTGTCAGCATCTCTCTCGATTCAGTGCCACACTCCTGCTGCTTTCAACACATGCTTCACTGTCGCAGGTCTTCTCTCACACAATCTATCCACCTCTTTGCTGGATGCCCTTGTTTCCTCTTACCTTCTTCTTTTCTGTCCCTAATCTTCTTCACCAAATTGTCTTCTGCTTTTCTGTACATGTGCCCAAACCACAATAATCTATTCTCTTTGATCTTTTCTACAGTTGGAGCTACTTTGGCTTCTGCTCTCATGTCATTTCTTCATCTGTCCCACAGGGTGCATCCTACCATCCTTCTCAGGTACTTCACTTCCATCTCCTCTAGCTTCCTCATCTGCTCTGAATTTATCACCCAGGCTTCTGTACCATACAGTAGTACTGGTTGTACTACTGTTTTGTACACCTTACCTTTCAGTTTGTCATTCTTCTGTCATACACTATACCTGACACTCTGTGCCAGTTGACTGCAGCCCCTCTGATTCAAACATTGACCTCTTCATTTGGACTTCCCTTCTCTTCAACTACCCCTCCCAGATATTTGAAGTTATTAACCTGTTCCAGTATCTTTCCTTCTATCTCAGTTCCCCAGTTTGCTGCCATTACCACTGTCTTATCTGTACTTAGTTTCATTCCATGTGCCTTCAGTTTTGCATTTCATTCCCCTATCCTTTGCTGAAGTTCTTGGTCAGAGTCTGCCTGTAATGCCACATCAACTGCATACAGCAGCTTTGTTGATCTGACCCATCTGAACTGAGTGCTAATGTAGTCCATCACTGGTATGAACAGCAGTGGACTCAGAGCTGAACCATAGTGCACACCCATTCCCACTGGCAACCCGTCTGTGAGACCGAACACGGTTTGTACTTGTCATTGGGTCCTTGTACCTAGCCTGCACTAATTCTACCAATGTTTCTGAGCCTTTAAACCACTGCAGTACTGTCCCCAAGTTAGCTTTCTTGAGACGTTGTCATCTGCTTTCTCCAAGTCTAGGAATGCCCAATTGGACTTCTTCTGCATCTCTAGGTGCTTTTGAACTATCTGTCTCACTGCAAACATCTTATCAGTTGTGCTGCATCCTGATTTGAATGCGAACTGCTCATCTCCCATTTATTTTCTGCTGCTCTGCATATCCATTTATCAATCATCCTCTCCAGAACTTTCATTCAATTTGTCAGGAATCTGATACCTATATACTGCCCACTGCTGTGGATGTCCCCTTTGTTCTTGTACAATGGAATGAGTATGATTATTCTCCAGTCATCTGGCAGAGGTCTTTCTCTCTGCACTGCTTTGACTACCCTCGGGAGCCATTTCTCTGTCTCACCCAGAATCTGCATCATATCTGCTGTGACCTCATCTGAGTTCATTTTTGTTAGTGCTGTTCTTACTTCTAGAATGGACTGTTCTTCCCTCATTGTAGACAGAGTCTGGGGCAGTACAGGTTCTGTGGGGTTTTCTTCACTCAGAAACTGCTGGAAGTAGTCCTTCGATCTGCCTTTGATGTCCTGTGGACTGGTGAGTAGGTGGCTGCTGGCATCCTTAATTAAGGGTGTCTGACTATCTTTATATTTCTGTCGTTGCCTTGCAACCTGATGTAATTTCTTTATGCTACTTACTGAGTCACTTTCCAGAAGCTTCTGATGCCCTGTACTTTGCTATTACAACTCTTTTCTTAGCTTCTTTGTTGGCCAACCAATATTCCTTTCTAGCTTAGTCCGCCTTTTCTGTCACTTTTTCCTGCAGTCCTTTCTTTTGATGATTTCCTGGACTTTTGCATTCTACCACCAGCTTTATTTATGTACCTTATTTCCATACTTGGCTCAGCCATATGTCCATTCTGTAGTCTTTACACATGCTGTTTTGAGGTGCTGCCATTCTTCTTCAGCTTGACATATATTTCCTCCTCTTCTTTGGGTGTTAGAGCTCTGAGTAATTCCTTGAACTGTTCTACTTTCTCTACAGTCAGCTTCCAGGTTTTCAGCCTGGTTGCATTTGACCTTAGAGCTTCTCTGACCTGTGTTTGCAGCTGATTGTGGCAACCCATGTTGTAGGCCAACTGTTTCACTGGGGATGACTTTGCAATCACTGATTCTACCTCCATGCCCTTTCCTTACTAGGAGAAAGTCTACTTGAGTTGCATATTGGCCACTCTATGTGATCTTGTGACTGTTTCTCTATCTGAACCGTGTGTTGGCTACTATAAGACCTCTTTAGCCATTGTTACATGGAATTTATAAACATCAATATCCATTTCATGAACTTTAATATAGCATTTATCAATTTGTAAAACATTTTAAGATATTTCATTGTGAATTTTTCATCAGTTCCTTAAAACACAAAAATATGTAGGAAGAAACTCTAGATACCAGCAAAGGTGTCAGATTAATACACTGCAAAAATGTGACAAACAAAGAATGTCTGTCCACACAGGTAGGCATCCTTTAGGATTTTGCTTCCATGAACTTTGTATTTTGGTAATCACATTTTAGGATTTTTAGCTTGAGAAAAGCTGATGTAATGATTGTAACCTTTCCTTATTTCCCCTCTCAATGTTCATCAAAATATTAACAGTCATAGCTGATTTACTTTGTCAATGTAACGTGCTTTCTTTGCCTCAGTGTTTGGGTCAGTTTTCAGTGATGTGTTGTCAGTGTGATATTTTCAGGGGATGCCAAAGATGTGATTATACATTTTCAAGAATTTATTTTTCGGCTATGCCTCTGATACCAGCTATTTGGGAAAGGCCATCCTGAAGGATCTTATCTTCTGGAGAGTTTATGATGGCACCAAGTTTATAGTCATCTGCAAACCTAATCTGTCATCAACCCTTAACATTAGCTTTGACTTCCAAGAAGTAGATACCAAAGAGGAGTGTCCCAAGGATCGAACCTTGGAGCACACCAGTAGTGACCAATTTTTTTGAGGAGGTAGATCCACCCATCCTAACTTCCTGGGTTCTATTTGTGAGCTAGACTGCTATTCAAAAGTTACACAGGTATTTATATTTAATTGAATGAGTTTAATTATTATGTCTGAGTAAAGGATGGTGGTGTTTGCCTTTAAGAGATCTAGCTATGCGGTGGATGCAGATTTGCCCTCATCCACTGCTTCAGTAATCGTTTTGAAGAAATCAGCCAGACTTAAGTAGTCAGGATTTGTCCTTAACAAAATTCAACTGGCTTGGGTCAAGAGTTTGGACTGATTTGGGAAGCGAGTCTTTGCATCATCGACCTTCACTATACGGTCCTTGAACTTTTTGGCGCACTTTACCCAACTCCAAAGGGATCTGATAACTGAGCTCTCAGAGAACTTATCAGGCGGAGTGTCTGACAAGATCTGAGACAAGGTTGCCTCCCAGCTTGCCACTCTTGAGTCAATCTCTAACTTGTCCATGCAGCTTATTGTGCATACAGTCGAAGAGACATCCAGGGCAGCAGGTACAGGCATTGCCATTAGGCACCATGCCTGAATGCTCTTATATGACTTTGCGGACCCCTTCAAGTCTTCCTTTATCAATGTTCTCATTGATGCTTCTTCGTTATTTGACCCAAATGTTAGAGACACATTAGCCAGGTGTGAGAAGGATGGAAAGACCCTTTCTGCAGTGGGCACGCATTTTTCCTGTCCTCAACTACCTTAATCCAGGAATCAGAAGAGTGGAAAGATGTGGTTCAGAAAGTTCCAAGTGCCTTTTCAGGACACACGTAGCGAGTATTCCTCCTGGGCAGACGGGGGAACTCTTCGGGAAGACGTCCCTCCTGTGGCAGAGGGGGCCCGTGCAACCAGGGATTCTTTCTCTGGACAACCCTTCCAGTGCTCCTGAGCGGTGACCCGATTGCCTTCAGCTGGAAGCAGTCCGGGAAGATTCTCTCTACACCACTCAACCTGGCACATATTAACACTGGATTCCTGGGTGCAGACAATAATTACCAGAGGTTACCATATCCTCTTCAATCTTTATCCCAGACCACAAAGGTGAATCCCCAATGTTCCACCCAGTCAGAGGGATAAAGCGGCACTAGAAATTCAAAAGCTGCTTTAAAAAAAAAAAGTCGTCCAAACAGTCCCACCAGACCAGATAGGATCTGGTTTCTACTCAAGATTCTTTTTAGTGCAAAAGATGACAGGGGCCAATTGTAGACCTCGGTGTACTGAACAAGTTTGGGAAACGGACAAAATTCCAGATGGTCACAGTCCAGTCTATTCTTCCATTTCTGGAGAAAGACGATTGGATGTGCGCCATAGAGCTTCATGATTTGTATTACCACATAAAGATGAACAAATGCTCCAGAAGATTTCTCTGCTTCTGGCTAGGAGCCAGTCATTACCAATTTCAAGCACTGCACTTTGGTCTCACCACAGCCCCCAGGGTGTTTACCAAATGCATGGCAGTGGTACAGCTCACTTAAGGCTACAAGGATTCTGTGTGTTTCCATATTTAGACGAATGGCTCTTCACCACCCCCACCAGACATCTGCTGCTTTCCTCCCTGGACTCCGTTTCAAGTCTTGCAGAGCTCTTGGGTATCTCATCAAACAAAGAAAAGCCAAAACTATCTCCAACACAGGACATAGAATTAATCGGAGCAAGACTAAACACAAAATCCTGCATTAGAGGCCCTTTCTTACCACAGACTGGTAAGGTTGAGGTCGCAACTTCAAGTGATACTCTCTCAAGAGAAAGTTTCAGATCATCTAGTCTTACAGCTTATTGGGTCAATGCCAGCAGCAATCACCTTAGTTCCTCTGGAGAGGTACTACATAAGGCTGCTTCAATGGCTCCTGGCATCACAATGGTCACTGTTAACTCACCTAATGTCCTACCCAATTTGCATAACAAACCAATGCAAATAGGATTTATCTTGGTGGATGAAGCCAGAAGACAATTTACGGAGTCATCCCTTCTCCCCCTCCCAGCCCAAGGCCATAGTGACCATGGATGCATCCCTGATAGGGTGAGGGGGCATTTTCAGGGAAAGACAGTCCAAGGCACTTGGTCCCACTCAAGAGGCCAATCTGCATATTGGTGTCCTAGAACTGAGGGCACTGCAGTGGCGGATTTAGGCAGGGGCACGCGCCGGCCCCTTTTTAAACTTGCTTGTTTTTTTGTTTTTTTTTTAAATAAGTTGCCTCTCTAATCCTGTCACCAAACCCGCGCCAGCCCCTTTTTAAACTTGTTTTTTTTTTTTTTTTTTTTAAAGTAAGCTACCTCTTTAATCCCGTCACCAAATGCACCTATACGGAGATGCGATTGGAGGTTGCAGTCAGATGATTTTGTTTTTTTTTATAGCAATCCACCTCCAACTGCATCTCCGTTGTAATTTAGGCGGGTTGGAGAGAGCTGTGATAGCGTTCGGGTCAAGGTTTAGTAACTGTCTGCCAGACAGAAGACAATTTAATTTTAAAATAAAAATGACAGTTGGAAAAACTACTTTGAAAGTGCTGTCGAGTGTGAGCCAGTGATCCACATTGAGGTAATTTCATTTTTTTTATTTTACTGGTCTAATTTCCAAGGTGCCAAGCGGTACGTTTGCGAGTGTGCCGTGTTTGCTGCGCTAACTACAACCGTATAAATTATGCAGAGTCTTTGAATAATAGTTCTGGTTTAAAATGCAATAATATATTTTTTATTATCATTGTGTAAAAAACAAGTTTGAGTAAAAAAGATGTTTTATTCTGTGGCTGACATTTTGAGTAAATGGTTTATTGTGTTATATAGTGTCTGTTGTAATAAATGGCATTTTTCTCGTCAGGCCACAACAGAAAATATGTAATACCTTACTTTTCTATGCAGTCAGTAAAACAAAATAAACAGATAAATTATTGCCTGTACAGAATCAAAATTTGTCAGGAGTCATAGATGGATTACAATGGGAAAGAAATCTGTGTCATGAGCTAAAGAGTAGACAAAAACTCCTTAAAACTGGTGGTTTGTATAGCTTCATGGAATATGATGATTGACTGTAATTCTATTTCTTTTGTCTTATTGAAGGCGCCTGAATAGAATGTAAAATTATTGTTTTGTTATGCTCTTTGTATGAAAAACAAACTTAATATGTTGTTGATTTCTTTCTTTATTACTTCCATTGTTCAAGGTAGTTTGCCTAAAGTTAAATTATAGAAGGAGGAAAAGTGTCTCCTTAACCTTGAACTGCATATTCCATGTTGAATATTTAAAATGTATTCAGTGTATGATATATCACAGTTAGTTACACTGTACGACCACCATAATGAAAGGCTTGTGTTTAAAAAAATGATAGGTAATGTGTGTGTATAGAGTTAAAGAAAATTGATTTGGCCTGCTGTAGCATATTAAAACTGTAATAAAAGTTAATAAATAGTTGAGAGTGCCAAGTACAGCAGAATATCATTTCCAGTGATTTCAGTGCTCTAACGATGCGTCTCTGTGATCATCTGTCTCTAGTGCATACTGTTTCACTACACAGACAGACAGACTTCAAGCAGTGTTTTAGTGAGAATATACTAACTTTTGACTGAACAGGTGAAGGTCAGTTTCACAGGTTAATTGTATGTTGCTTACATTAATATATACTTAAATGATTGACAGTGTGAATATAAACAAAGTTTTATAGTCTCCAGTTTTGGCTGACGTCTAACAGTGGGGGTTGGGTTAGGGCAACAACTGTAAAGAGAAGTGAACTGCTTATATCTCAAACTGAACTCAAAGCTCTTCTCTTTAAGGATCAGTTTGTTTTCTTTGTTCTGCTCAGCATTTCATTCTCTGCATGCATAAAACTAGTGCTGATTTTGTCAAGCTGTTTGCACTTTATTTATTTATTATTTATTTATTTATTTAAATTTGTTGACCGGGAGTGTCCGACTGGACGTGGGTCCATTTTCAGCGGAGGCCCGGGGAGAAAAGCTCCACAGTAAAATAAACAGACAGCAGTTACACTGGATTACATAGCGATTAACAATTTAACATAGAAATTACTTACAACATATATACAGATGAAGAACATAGTACATCAGTAGACAACTAGAATATTTATCTGTGAAGTACATAACAGGCATTAACAAATGTAACAATGAGAAGTTCCTGCTGTATAATAAGTACTAGGCTTATGAGCATCTGAGCTTGCTATCATCAAGGTAGTTAGTGGAGGTGAAAGAAAGGTAATAGTTGGATGGGGTGGATGATATTAGAGTGGGAGTTGCAAGGGCATAGCCAGCATGTTTTTAGGTGCGCTTTTAATAAAGTTTTGAAGTTGGTGCATGATGGTACAGAGGTAATTGTGGGTGGGAGTGAGTTCCATAATTTGGCTATGGCGCAAGAGAATAGTGCTTCACCAGCAGAGTTATTGCCTTTAGTGATCTGCAAGTGATTTCTGTTGCTGGATCTTAGTGGTCTGGTGGTGCAATAGGGTTGGAGTAGATTCTGGAGGGATGGGACATTTAGTGGATGGTTTACTAGTTTGTGGGCGAGTGAGAGTTGATACCACTGAAGGAGGTGAGGGAGTTCAAGCCAGCCCAGTTCAGCAAGTGAGAGACAGTGGTGACTACGGTAGGATGCCCCTGTGGCGAATTTGGCGATTTTGTTTTAGCAGGTCTCTAGCTTGTTTAGATCACATTGCCTTAGGTTGGTATATACTGGAGAGGCATAAAGTAGGGTGGAGATAAGATGGGAATTTGCTATTGAAATCTTTGCTGCTTTGGTGAGAAATTGTTTATTTCTGTATAACACTCCTAGTTTTTTGTGGACTTTTTTTATGGTCATGGATATGTGAATGTCAAATTTTAGTTTATTGTCTATTTCCACTCCTAGCAATTTGGTGTGTTCAGTTGGGTATATAGTGGTGTTGTCTTTTGCTGTGATGTTAGTGAGAGTTATTTGGAGTATGTTTGGTGGGTTGGAAGATGAGTAGTTTAGTTTTGTTTGGGTTGAGTATTAATTGGGCATCGGATAACCATGTTTCAACAGAGGAAAAGGCTTCCTGTGTGACTTTTTGCAGATTGGGTAGGGACTGGGCTGAGCAGATGATGGTTGAGTCATCTGCGTATTGGATGAGTGTGCCATGTTTGGTGGCAGAGGCTAGATTATTGGTGTAAACAGACAAAAGTAGGGGTCCAAGGATGGATCCTTGGGGAACCCCTATGGAGACAGGTAGTTGGGGAGATATGTCATTCTGCCATAATTGTTGGCGGTCAGACAGGTAACTCTGAAACCAGTTGGTGACTGATTGTGAGAAGGATAGGTTATTGAGGACAGAGATAAGTTGTTTGTGTGGGACCATGTCAAATGCTTTAGATAGGTCTAGGAAAGTAGCAGAGGAGAGAGAGACATTGTTTTTATGCTGAAGGATAGTGTTAGTAAAGGAGAGTAAGGCAGTGGTGGTGCTATGGTTTGGTTGGAAACCATGCTGAGTACTGGAAATGAGGTTGTTAGTAAGGAGGTAGTGTGAGACCTGAGAGTGTATGCATCTCTCTAGTATTTTGGAGAGTGGAGAGAGAATAGCTATGGGGCGGTAATTGGTTAGTTCTGCAGAGGGTCCGCCTTTGTGGAGGGGAATTATATGTGAGACTTTCCACAATGTGGGAACGTAACTTTCTGACAGAGATCGGTTAATCAAGATGGATACTGGGTAGCCCAGAGCATCAGCTGCGATTTGTAGGTATTCACTTGGGAGGTTGTTTGCTGCTAATTTGGTGGGTTTAAGTTTAGTTAAGAGTTTTTTATGTTGGAGGTAGGTACAGGAGAAAAAGAGAAGGCAGTGTGGAGATTACTAGTTGAAGGTGTGGGTTGGAGGGGAGGGGGGGGGTTGTGTTGTTTAGCTAGTGATAGTATGGTTTGGGTGAAGTGTGTGTTGAATGCACTTTGCTGTTTTATTCACGTTTCTTGGTCTGTCAGGTTAACTATTCACTATTTATGTCTCTGATTTCAAATAACTTTTGAGTTTTGAGATTGTTGCTAGTTCTTTGAATCTTGGGAGAGATCCCAAGTGTTTTATTTCAGCTTTTAAATGCTGCCCATTGTCTTCTGGAATACCAGAATGACTTTGTTAGGACTTTGGTTTGCATAGTTGCCTTTAATTTTACTCTCTTGTATAATTTTTAGTTCAGGGGAATGAAATGTCACTAATGTATTTTTAGCATATTGTAGGTTACTAGCACAGAAGACTTCAGTCTTTACTTTGTGATGTCATGGTGATGTCATTGATTTTTTTTTTTTTACTATAGTTTCATACATAAAGCACATTAAGTATGGCAAAATAGTTATAGGGGTAAAGTGTGATGACAGAAAACTGCACAATTGAGAGAGGGCTGTATCTCATGTGTTGGAAATGGTACACATACTTCCCTAAGTGGTACCATCTACCAATATCTAAATGTCAACTACAAATGGCAAACGTTTCAGCATGGTTGTCTGTTACCAATGCAATGTAAGTTTCTGCCTCTGGCACATTTGTCTCATTTTTGTTTGATTTCTCGCTGCTGTTTTCTTCTCGCTTTCCCACATTCTCGATTCGTAGTGTTTATTTAATGTAGTAGAGCTTTAATAGTTATATTTTACAATGCAACATCATTTAGGCAGTTTTATTTGAATGCCTCTGTGTTGTTCAACCAAGAAGAAGGGATATTGCACGTTTCTATACATAACCTGCATTCAGTGTAGAAAGCTGGTTGCTTTAAAAATATAATGGTCTCTTGAAAAGGCTCTGATGTGATGTCAGAATTAAATAAATTCATATTTAAATACTGATAGCAATCCTATATCATACCCATATGGTGTGGCAAAATGGGCCTATTACAATGCTGTTTTTGATGCTTTATTGTATTTTATTTGCTAATTGGTAAAAGATGCTGGTCCCGAGACCCTTTTTAGTCACAAAAGTAGTTATATTAGTTTATAAAAAGTCATGTCTTGCAAATATAGGAAATACAAATTAAATGTGACCAGTGCATAGCTAATACTGGACGCTAACATAGGTCGATAGTAAAATATATAAAATTGCACATAAACATAATATTATACAGTCTTATTAATATGCACCTGAGTCCGAAATTAACATTATTAATATACATCAGCAGTAGGGGATTATATAGCAAGTAGTATGAAACTGTTGTAGAGTTGAAATTCCTCCCCCTACCCAGCTCTACTTAGTCTTCCAGCTGTCATCCCTGTTACTGTGACTACCCACCTCCTAGATCCCCAGCTGCTTCTGCCAGGTAGTCCCAGAGCTAACCCTAGATTTTGGTGGGCCTCCCAAAGTTTTGTGGAGTCAGTCTTTCACTGATCATTTGTAATGCATGGGGAATGTATCCCATAGGGAAACATGGGAAATAAGCCAGGATCCATTAGGCATGTCAGTTTATCAACAGACCCTAAACCTATTGCTTGTCCCAGAGAGTCTGGGACAACTCTTACTTTGAGAACGTGATGTGAGCTATCCCATATGATAACTTTGAAGCCTGTGTAGTTATACCGAAGAGGGTATTATTATCTACTCTAGAATATGTCTCGCCACTCTTCACTGACATACCCTTCTCCACCTACAGCTGACTACATGTTGTCCCATAAAAATATCTGTAGCTCTCTTGTACAAGCTCTCAAACATGAACACTGCCATGTCTCACTCCCCAAAACTAAACTTCTCCCAGTCACTTGGGGGGAATCTAGCTTGCCATTCCCTAACCTGTAAAAGTCCACCCTCAACTCTTAAATATTAAACCATTCCATCTCTAGCTCACTAACTATGCAAACACAAATGCCACTACAGTCATTTAGAATGTTGCACCACATCCTGCTCACCTTGTGATCTAATAGTTTGGAATTCACTGCCGGTTGTTGTTGGAAACTTATCCTCAAATCTAAGTCTAACCTTGGCAGATTCTGTTTTAATGAGCTGAAGTGCAGCTGTTCTTACTGCTCACTTAGAATAAGATTGCTATTGATATCAGTTGTTGCTTGACTCTGCCTTTACTTATATTACACCATTGGGACTGGTTTACATTTACAAGCCTGCAACTAATGTTATATACTTATTTACTAGTTATACTTCTACTTGTCTGCTACTGGCAGCACTGTGTATTAGCTTATTTTACATTATAACCAATCATGAAAAAATGACCTTGGGTCCAGTCCACTCATAATATTTGAACAAATAAATTATAAAATAAAACAGCCCAGTTTTGCTTAACTTAATATGAACTTGCAGTGTTTCACTATTCCACTACAGTGTCTCTTCAAGATGTCAGGTTGCAGGATGTGTTATGAATAATTATGGCTTTATGGTTAAAGTAACTTGCTGCTGATAAATAATGCTTTAAAGGCCTGACTTTGATAACCCAAATGTAAACCAAGTTACTTAATCACAATAATGTCCCTGTGTTTTCTTATGTAAGAACAATTTGCCCCATTCTGGGTCTTAGCCAGTTATATAAATAAATGCAACCATGTCTGCACTGTCTTATTCCAATCTTGAGTGAGCTACAACAGAACTTAAAGCACCTCATGTTGCAGAAAAGTTGACAGGCGGCAAACTCACTTAAGTATACAAAACTGGATAAACCTGGAGAGGTCTAGAAACAGAAAAAGGAGGAAAACAAAGTAATTTCTGCTCTTAAAACTATGCTGTGTCAATTCCCTTCATATTAACCAGTACTGCCATAATGCTTCATTTACCACCTTTATTTTGAAATTGTTCTAACTTAAGCATCATGCAAGTTACCGATATATAATATGATAAGCACAGTGCAACACTCCCTCTTTTTAATTTAAATATGTAATTATCAGTGTTCTACATCAATTGATTCTTCTAATATGAAGCTATGATGACTTAAGGACTGCATTAATTGGAGGAAAGCTCCAGTGCCTCACACCTTGCAGCATATTTGCCTTCTTTTATTTAAAGTTATAATGTTCCTCCTATCCCTCACACTCACTGCTTCCTAATTTAATACTCTAGTTGCACTCCCTCTTAGATGTACAGCCTTCTTGGTACCATGGCAAAGAATACAATTCTTGTTATTGACAGTAAGCACTTAACTGCAAGTATTACTCAACCTCTTTAAGCTGATGTAAAGATACCAATCCTTCTGTATACATCAGCAAAAGTATTGTAGACAAACCATTCACAACTGCTATATAGTTTATATATGCAAGCAAAGGACAAAAGAAGGAAACTAGAGATGTTTTAATGAACTTATATGCCAGTCAAATACCTTCATGTTCTCACTTAATATTGTTCTGAGGAGAAATGCACTTAAATTATTTTTACATTTTGGCACTAGGTTGTACATGCAATATGATGAATAATAATTCCAGTAAGCTACTTTTTCTTCAAGATTTCCTCATTTTTTTTACTATTTTACAGTTGCAGAAACAGAACAGTAAAGCTGAAAAGTAACAGAATCTGTTTTTGTTTTTAACTCGGCTTTAGCTTCATTCCTTTACTCACCATCTTGATTCTCACCTGGCCACCACACTGATGCATTAATTTCCCCTTGCTGAAAGCCCTAAGGCTCATTCATTCCTTGGAGGGGAGGTGTGAGTGGACCAGGAGCAGGCATGTCATCCATGCACTGCATTCATTTCCCCTTGCTGGAAGCCCTAAGGCTCATTCATTCCTTGGAGGTGAGGTGTGAGTGGACCAGGAGCAGGTATGTCATCCATGCACTGCATTCATTCTCCTTGCTGAAAGCCCTAAGGCTCATTCATTCCTTGGAGGTGAGGTGTGAGTGGACCAGGAGCAGGCATGTCATCCATGCACTGCATTCATTTCCCCTTGCTGAAAGCCCTAAGGCTCATTCATTCCTTGGAGGTGAGGTGTGAGTGGACCAGGAGCAGTGTCATCCATGCACTGGCAAATGGTTTTATTTTTTGATTCTCTGACCACAGCTCTTGCCTGGCAACTTGATCACTGTTTGGCTTGCAATGTGCATTGCCAAGGATATGTCACTTGCTTCAAATGATGATGTAATGCCTCAGGGCTGCCCCCCTTTGAAGCCAATTCTCCCATGTGGTCCACAGTTATCACCAAGGAATGTAATGTGGGGCTGTGCACCATGGCCATACACTACATGTATCACCCTGTAGAGAGGTAAGCTGGCTAAATCGTCACCCCTTCCATGCATTAGTTGCAAAAAGCACCTAAGCTGCTAACTGAACCCAATTGCCTGGGCTGTAGCCAGGGCTTTTTTCTTGTATGCCATTACATCTGGCTGGTTTTATGATCTTGAATTTACAAAAGTACTCCATTTTAAGACTTGTTTTATTTAGCATATATCATGGACAGAAATATTTTGACGTTAATATATTTTTTGTACCTATCTTCTAAGTATTAACATGCTGTCATAGCTTCTTAAAGTAATCTTTTCACAACCACTACACCCAATATCCAACTTTCCCGCTTCCATCCCGGTAGTCAACTAACCAGACTGCGCCACCTCCTCTGCAAATTCCTGGATCCGCCACTGGGCAGTGCTCTTAATGTTGCAAACATTCTAGTCTGCCCTCCCTTTAGAGACACTTGCTGTTCAGACAGACAATATGTCAGTGGTCTGGTACATCAACAAACGGGGGGGGGGGCAGATCATAGCCTCTATGTCAGGAAGCCCTAAGAGTTTGGTAATGGGCAATCACCTCCAACCACTTTCTGATAGCAATAAATACTCCAAGGAACTCCAATGTGATTGCAGACAAACTGAGCAGAAGTATTCTCCTGCCTCACAAGTGGTCTCTCAATTCCAATGTAGTGATGAAGATATTTTGTCAATGGGGGTCAGCCTTGCTGCGATCTGTTTGCCTCTCTCATAAACCACAAATGCAGCAGCTACTTTGCCCCCCTTGGGGGTGTCTCCAAGGGATGCTTTTCTCCACGATTGGCCCCCGGGACATCTATGTGCCTTCCCACCAATCCATCTAATTCCCCAATTTCTGAAGAAAGCCCAATGGTTGAGAAGCAAATTGATTCTCATTGCACCTTATTGGCCCCATCAAGTCTGGTTTACCTTTCTCTGGCCTCACTTAGTTCACCACCTGTGAAATCTGGATCCAAACCCAGACCTGTTATCTCATCCTCAGGGCCTGGTCCACCCCAGCCTACAAAATCTCAAGATGATGGCTTGGTTTCTCCACTTCTAGTAATTGCCAGGTGAAATAATTTATCTGCTCCAGTACAAAAAATACTTCTGGCTTCTCATAAACCGTCCACCAGAAAACGTTATCTTAGTAAATGGAAGAGATTTGTTTGTTGGTCTGATGAAAATGGTCTTGGCCCTTTCTCAGCTTTGATTGATAAGGTCTTGGAATACTTAACCATCTTATTTCAATTGGGAGCCTCTACGTTTACTATTGGAGTTTATTTAGCTGCCATTTCAAATTTCCGTAATGGATTTGATGATCAGTCCTTAATGTCTCACCATCTTTGCAAAATCTTTTCTTAAGGGTGCTTTACATTTGAAACCACCTTTTAAAGAGCCCATAGTGCCTTGGGATCTAACATTGGTCTTGCAATGTTTGGTTCATCAGCCTTTTAAGCCAGCAGCCGCCGGTGATATCAGTTTTTTTATCTTGGAAGGCTCTATTTCTGGTAGCCATCATTTCGGCCAGAATTTCAGAATTGCAGGCTCTCTCTGTAAAATATCCATATATCATTTTCACAAAGAGAGACTATCATTCAGAACTATCCCCTCCTTTCTAGCCAAAGTAGTGTCAGATTCCAATATTAATCAGACCATAGATTTACTGGTCTTCTTCCCAAATTTCTCAAACAAGGGAGAATATTGTTTGCATTTATTGGACATACATAAACAATTACATTTTTATTTCAATAGCGCAAAATCATTTAGAAAATCGGACCAGTTGTCTCTATCCTTTTCAGGCACTAGACTGGGCAAACCAGTTTCAAAAGTCACTCTGTCAAAATGGTTAAGAGATTGCATTACTTTTATTTATGGTCAAAATAAGCTAGACCTCATTCTACCAGATTTGTTTTCACTTCAGTATCCTTTCATTCCAGAGCTTCCATGGATGATATATGTGCAGCTGCAACTTGGGCTACTCCCCATACCTTTATCACTTATTACAAATTGGATATGGTCTCCAGGGCAAGAGCAACCTTTGGCTCTATGGTGCTCAGGAATAGCCTTCTCTAGGGCCTCCCAAGGTCTAACGTAGCTAGGGACTCTGTCTCATCAGTCAAGAATGAATGAAGACTGACAACATCAGATAAAGAAGTTACGTTCTTACCATAACGTTACATCTGTGTTGTCAATCATTCATTCTTGACATCCCACCCTTCTATCCCCTCCAAAAGTCTCCTGGAGATTTGGAATTAGCCCTGCAGTTCTAGCAGGGTTGTTGCTCAGACAAAGCTTCCATGATTTTCTACTTAATAGGCAAAACTTGATCTGAGGTGAAGGGAAGGGAGGCAGTATGGGTAACCTTGTCTTGAGAGTTTCTGGCTGGCACGAGCTTGATATAACAGCTGAGCCTGTTCCAATCCCAACAGTCGAAAATTAATGATCAACAATACAGATGGAATGTTATGGTGCACATAACTTCTTTTTTTACAGATGTTATCTCAGATACCTGGAGGCATTTTTTCTCTACTGTTGCCTTATCAGTCTGGTGTCCTGTGTTATTTTTCAGCATACTGCATGGAAAGAAACACTGTGTGCACACCAAAGCTATCTTAGTTGTCTCTGTGAATACTCTGTATTACCCAGGTATATGTTCAGTGCCTTTGTTTGCTCAGCTGATAGAGTGGCTGCAAAGGGGAAATACTGCAGGTAAGAAAGTGGATCCTTTGTCATACTGGGGCTTAGGCCCTCAGCTATGTACCCTAATGATGGGGGCAGGGGGTAACTTCTCTGGAGACTTTCCTGGAGTTTGGGATCAAGAATCTCATCATCTTCATACTTGGTAGAGCTCAACCTTACCAAGTGTTTACTGTCTGCAGTGAGTTGTAAGCAAAGCTTAGTGCCTGCTTCTCCTGGCTAGCCTTCATTCATCTCCTGCAGTGGATGACCTGGACAGCATTTTGCTAAAGTCTGTAGTTGACAGAAGTGTCCTGTTTGGGCAGGGGCTTCAGTCCCTGCTGTCTCCCAGGATGCTTGCCATTTGTTTCTTTGAAAGGAAGGGGGGTTCTTATTATTCTTCATAGATGGAAGATATTTAGGTAAGTTTTCAAGCACAGAGTGAAGACCACCCTGCCTATCCCTGCTCATAGTTCTTCAAGCCTTTTTTAAGGGCTTTGTCATAGCCTGTCTACCAGGAAAGACCATCTGCAAAAAGTGAGGTGGAGGGCAGTTCTTTTGGAAAGCCAGCCCCAGAGTGCTAGCAGACAGGGGTGGGGTTCCTTCAGCTTTTCTTTAGAGCTTTACTCTACCGGGTCTCTACTGAAAATGGAAATATATCCAGCTAGACTAGCCCGGTCAACAAATGTAAAATAAAATAAAATGAGGAGCAGTCACTGTATTCCACTAACCTCTGAATGGGGGAGGTTGCTTCTGTTTTTGGCAGAAGGCAAGAGTATCTGCATCCTCTCCTTTTTGTGGGACCCTATTTTATTAGTTTACAAGTTGCTTGGGGTTGGTCCCAGGATGTGCACTCTTTCTGTTTCCCTTCAGGGGAGGGAGACTGGTTGTGCTCCCTTTGGGGTTCTGGGTGGGCACATTCCTCAGACCTAAAGGGGTGTCTTCAGCTGCCCAAGTTATTGCTACTGGCAGTAGCTTGAGGACAGTGGAAACCCTTTTCTTTTTGATTTGTGGTTTTGATATACTGTAATCCCACCTAGGTACCTAGAGTATCCTGATAGTGAAATGTTTCAGTGCCTTCAACACTTTTAGACCAGCAACTGCACAGACAAGGGCTAAATGTGAAGGTGTCTTGATATACAGCAATAACAAGCATACCTCTAGGGTGGTCAGACAAGATGACGTGTTGGTGTTCCTTCACATGATCTAACACCATAGATAAAATTCCCATGCCATATCCTAGCCAGCTGTAGGTCACCCTCCAAGTCCCAAGAAGTTTACAGTGCATACTCAGACCTACTGGAGACACCTCCCATCCAACCTAACACCTTAATCTTGGGTGACTTGAATTACTCCTGTATAGACTGGCAGTCCTACAGAGCCTCAAATCTAGAAGCACAGAGATTCCTGGACTTGGTAAATGCAGACTCCCTTGTTCAAATAGTGAATACACTCACTAGAGGCTCCAACATACTTGCCCTCATGCTCACAAATTTGTGAGAACGCTGACCCTGCCAATGTCTTTCCTTTCCTGTTAAGAAGCTGTCTCCTTTGAAATCAAAATCAGCTCCGTAATCCCATTCAGACCAGTACCAGAAACTGTTCCAAGGCAAATTACCTTTTATTAAGTGATGGTTTGACAAAATTCAATGCCCCTCTAGACCCCCAAGAGCACAGCAGCATATGCTGAATTGCTCTCAGAAACTATGTTATGGCAAATATCATGAAGGGTAATTCCCATAAAGATAAAAAACTTTCTCATCAAACTAAATAAGCAACTATGAGGGCTAATTAGGTTAATCATAGCCAACTTTGAGGTTAAGATAGCCTCCCCAGTGAAAGATAACCATTAGGGCTTCAGTTATGTCATGAACTTCAAGGACAGCGCACAGCAATGTGAACAACTGGAGGTTAATGGTGCCACATTCACCAAGCCTGGCGATATGACAAACCTGTTGATGGACAATTTTACCTCTCTTAACCCAACCATTTCTGCAAAAATGCCCTCAAATATAACTCCTCCAACTAGTACTAAAGAGCGTGTACTGGCTGCATTCACTAAAGTCAAGAATGTGGCCTCAATGGACCCCAATAACATCCCAGGATATCTCCTGAATAGTCTAAAATATGACTTATCGGGACCCCTGGAGTCTTTATTTAGCTATAGTCTTAAAACAAGCTTTGTGCACATGAATGGAGGATTATGAAGGTCATCACCCTGCAAAAGGGAGGACCTTGCCCTATGTCCCTGCTGCCTTTTCCTGAATCTGTGCTATTTAATGTCTAACTGGCTACTTCTGTCCTCCTTCATGTATACATCACACACTCCCATCAGATCCCATAGCTCCATTTATTTTACCTCCCAGGCTTTTGGATGCCTTGCTCACATTCAGTCCTAGTACCTTTTCAGGCTCTCTTGATGGCGAATGCTGAACATCATGGTGACTTAAATTAATCTTTCCTCAAGCAATTGCACTTCCACAACAAAATTGTTTAATGACACAAGTATCCTTCTATACCATCAATATTGTTTTGAATTTGGTATTTTTAGCAACACTGACTGTTTTACACTATATACCAAATGGAACATCTAGAGGGCATCCATCTTCAAGCAGCATTATACACGCACATGAAATGAATTATTTTGATGTAATTTCCCTGTATCAATAATATTAACATAGTCAAAAATGTTTTTAAATATCTTCCTCTGAAAATATTGGGCCATTTTCATTAGGAAAGTTTTGTTAGTTCTTTAATCCGTTATAAAGAGCCAAAAGTAGAATCATATGCTGATTTAAGGAAGATAAGAAAATAATTTGGTCTTTTTGTAATACGTTTTAAATCAGTTCAATTTTAAAATATGAAAGGTTATTTATTCAAAACATGAGATTATATTTTGAATAATTTGACATCTCTAATATCCCATTTAATTGAACATATAATATTTAAAAAGCTCTCTTCAAATTCATAGCTTTCAATCATTTCTAAAATTAGCAGACTAAAAATGTTTTCAGTTGTGATTAAGGCTTCCCAATCATGATGAAAATAATGCATTTATTTTAAAAATTCTCTCTTTTTTAGAACTTTTCATAGAAATGTCTTCATAGAGCTTATCAGAGTCCTCATAAATTTGCTAAAATGATTACAGTTAATCAAATGGCTATTGGAAATGTAGGATGGAATTAAAACTAGTTAGGGATATGTATTTTACTACTGTAGTATTCTCATAAAACATGGGGAAGAAATGGAACCTTTTTGCCAAAGGTTAATACTTCCAAACATTTAGCACTTTGTAATGCACCGAATAACCTTTGCTGTTACATCATGACAAGGACCTTTACTATTGATTATATAGGTCAGCTGAAACAGGAATATGGAAACAATCTGTTTCTCTGACATTTAATAAGTGTCTTATTCTTCTAATGTGTTTATGTTAGAGAAATGAATCCAGTAAAACATTCAGCAGTATTCATAAACATTTTTGTACTGGTTTTGCACATGTAAAAAGTGATTCTTAACTCTTGCCCTTCTTCTCGGCAGTGAGTAAAAACCTCCCGCTGAACTGCCCAGTGACTCCCTATCAACCAGAGACTTTGTGGACATTGCTTGTGTAAGTCAGGCTTCTGCATGTCACAGATGTTCTTGCTAATGTGGATGTTGCATGCTACAGGGATTTATAGATGCTCTTATGAAGCAACTTCCATGAAGGGTGCATACACCTATTCATTAAAATAGGGGAAAATGTCTCCTTAAGAGAACAAACTCTAGATGCACAGATCGGTGCTATGCAGCTATAGTTTACTCAGCACACCGCCTACCCGCACTTACTAAAATTGCATAGCAAGTGATACAAAGACATTTGCAGGAGGGCTTTAATGGGATTTGGAGGCATACTAATTTACATTTTCTGAATCACTTTCTAGCTGAACAGCACAACTCTGACAACCTCAGAAGAGAATGGTGCTAGCGTATTAACATTATTTATGCTAATTATTGCACATCTCTGATTCACATTATAGCTGAATAGCACAAGTTTGACAAAACAGAGCGATATATGGTATTCACCTTTTAATATGAATACTGTCCTTAGACTAAACTCTAATCAGGTTGATTATAAACACTAGCTCAAAATAGACATACTTTTAGAAGAATATTGGCATTGTATTATTAGAAGTATTTTATTACTGAGAAGTCCATACTAATTTGTTTCCCTTTTTCTTCATAAGTTATAATCTGTGAATACACCCAGTATAAATTTTCTTCCTTACAGATGATTATTCAGAGCTGTAACCCATCAAGATAGTGTCAATAGTCTAATATATTTGTGATTTAATTTCATTACCTATTTTTAGTATAATTTCTATGTTAGTATTTGTTTACATAGCATATATATTTTTATTTAAAAAATGAACTGGGTCCTTTTGGGCCAGTCCACCTTATTTGATAACACGCAGAATTAAACTAAATAAAAAAAAAAACATAATTTTGCAGCTGGGTAGAATTTCTTATGAACGCTTTCATAAACACACAATTCTTTTCTTTGACACAACCATTTTTGTATAATTTCATCATATGCACTGTGGATTCATGTCGAATCATCAAAGGTAATTTAAAGATAATAATTTGCCAAAACCATATTTGACGAACAATTCAATTTTGTTTTTGCAGGAGGGCAAGCCCCTACACCCCCATCTGGAGGATCTGGATGAAGTTGACGAGTGGCCAGATCTAGCTGGGATCCGACCTTGGATCCCACAACTCTATGGTCCTGAGAAGGGGATCTGTTCCAATGAGTTGGATCTGGCTTCCTGGACCAAGATGGGGAACTTTCAATAACAATGGGATCCAACAGAACTGTCAGATCCAAAGGCCTATTGGGAGCCAAAACTTTGGATGGTGTGCTGGATGGATCTGACAAACTGGTTGGATCCAGGGACGGTTTTCAGCTACTCTGATCTGAAGGCCTCCCTTCTGCTGTGGCGGATCTCAAATCTGAAGCTGAAGAGGATGCACTCTTATCCAGGGATCTGAGATCCAAGAGCCTCGGGTTCATAGGTAGGTACTAGGCTCTTGGCCCTAGGGCCTATATAAGCCTAGCCAAATGGTACCCTGGCTTTTGCCACCCAAGAAAATTATTTTCCTGTGCCCCTGTCAAGCAGAGCCACAGAAGTAATCCCCGGGGTGAATTTCTTATCTCCCATCCAATCATCAAGATTTTTCTTGAAGAGTGCAAATGAGGAGCTTTGTTTGATATAGATAGGTAGTTTGCTCCAGAGTATGGGAAGTCTCTGGGACAGGAATCTATCCCTGCAGCATGTTCTGTTTATTGAGGTGGCAAGGTTTAGGTCCCTAGAGCATGTAGCTCGGAGGGATTGTGATTTCTTTATGTGGAGCATGTCCAACAGCTCTGGGATTGACATAGCTTTGTATGTTAAGCAGAGGTCACCTCTGAGTAGGTGATATGCGACAGAGTAAAGCTGGAGTTTTTTTAGACGGTCTGCGTAGGGCATCTGTTTGAGGCCGGTAATCCTCTTTGTGAAGCATTACTGTGGCCTTTCCAGTTGTTGTAGATGTCTTTTTTTTTTTCACACTGAGCTAATCGGAGGAAGTCGGAGGAAGGGCTCTGAGCTAACTAATCTGTGATATATAACTTTAAGTATCCTGTTTTCTGCTTATTTCTGAGTTATTTATAGCACTTTTATTTTACTCGCTGTGTGTGAGGTATTAAGTAGAATTTTCTACAATTGTTAAGCATCTGGTTGGGTTTGTTTGTTCTGATTTTTGTTTCCCACCCTCCCTCCGTCTTGGTATCCTGTTATACTTGGTGGCTTTGCAGCTGCCCGCCCCTACTGTAAATTTGATTTGGGACACTCCTCCCATTTTAGTGTCATTACCTCATTCTACCTGTTCCAGGGAGAACATTTGAGAAGGCCACCCCAGTTAGCTTCTGCTCCTCTCCTTTCCACTTTACAAAAAAAAATGTCTAAGCTTGTTTCCAGCCTTTCCTATAAGTTGTCGAGTCCAGATACAGATTTGCTGTATCCAGGACTGTTTGTAAGCTTCTGAGCCCCCACACCTTTCTGTGTTGGAGGGAAGCCTTCTAGCTTAATTTTGTTTCTTAGAACTAGCCAGTTTTCTAGTTTCCATACTCAAATCTGTTTCTTTGAGCTCAGCACTTGTTCAGAACTCATTGTAAGCACTAAATAAGCTACAAATTACTACAGCACTCAACTTTCCTCACTTCTCTAGAGGAAAACAGTTTTTAGTACTTAATAAATAAGCACCTATCCAGGCATGTCTAAGGGTCAGCTCCTGGTGTTTTCTCCTGTCTACCTGATGAATCTGGGCATCATGGGGCAATGCAGCAATTGCCTCATGTACACAGGCAACCCTCTCCTCCTACCACCGAGCACTGCAACCTGTGAGAGATGCACTTATATAACCAAATTGGAAGCAAAGCTCTCTTCACCCAAGACTGGACTAGACAGTCAAGAGGAGAGGGTAAACACTTGCACCACACCAATATCACAGTCAAAGGAGGCAGCGGAACACAGCAGCAAAATTCAAGAATTTAATCCCAGAACAAACAGTAGAACAAACAGTAAGCGCTTTCACAGCAGCAGCTGCTTCATCAGACAAATAAAGATCCAAACTGTAGTACTTTTAAACAGCAAAGCAGCCAATTAGCATGCAAAAACAATTGGGAATTAACAAGAGCCCTTAAAGCCACACCAAAAAATGCAGCTCAAAGCTCATTGAATAAACACAAAAACATTTCATTCATAAAAACATATAAAGCATTTCATTCAACAGCCAAAAAATGCAGCTCAGAACTTATTATATAAACATGAAAACATTTCATACATAAAAGCATATAGAACATTTCATTCATAAAAACATTATAAAAATACTGAATATAATTAATATCTATCTGGCTAAGGGCCTATTCATTAAAACTGGTTTAACAGAAAATTTATCATTGAGGCCTTTCCCCATATTAGCGTTCATTCTAATAATCCAGTTCAATTCTTTGCTTTCTACCTTAGTTCTATGTGGGCCCCCCCCCCTTATATCCACATTGACTGTTTCAACTATAAACTTAAAATTGTGCTGAGCACCTAGTAACATGATGTACTTAGATAAAGCATTAGTCTCAGCTCTCCTGGAGATATCATATTGATGCTCCCTCATCCTGTCTCATAGCCTGCGTGTTGTCATCCCAATGTAGAAACAGTAACGAACCGTGCAGTAGGCTAAATAAACTGTATTCACTGTTGGCTCTGAAAAACATCTTTTTATGCATATCTGGGTGTTCAAATGCAGCACTACTGTCAATCAAATGACCGTAGTTACATGCCTGACAAGGAAATGTACCAATATTAAGATGTGCATCAGTATTGGGGTTACATTTTGGATAACATAGCAATTTCTTAAGTGATCTCTTATTCTTATACATATAGCTCGGGGATTCTCCTACTATTGATTCCACTCACTCATTAGATCTAAGTATATCCCAGTGTTTAGCATGGATGTCCTTCAACAATCTAATGTCGTTGGCATAAGTAACTGGTACTGTCAGTTTACAGTTGGTCACGTTCTGTTTGTAAAATTGAGTGGGTGAAGAGAAATATGGCTTACCCTCCTGAGTTCTAGATGTATATGCTTGAGCTGTAACCGAGCTGATTTCTTTCTTATTATAACCCCTCTCAAGGAATTGCTGTTCCATACTTTTCAATTCACAAGAGAAGGTGGAGTCATCTGTCAATCTGGATGTTCTTAACATCTGTGCTGTCACAACATTATTAAAAATGTGCCCAGGATGCATACTCTGTGGACAAACGTATTCCTATGGCAACTTTTCCTATGGATTTCAGAAGTAAAAGCGCCATCAAGTCCCCTGGTAATCCTAACATCAAGAAAATCCATACTTACAGTAGAGCTACTGGCCGTCAAACTAAGAAAGTCAGTACTACTGTTGAGCTGACCAATGTATTCAGACAGCTCATCACCAGTACCTTCCCACAGGAGGAAAAAATCATCAACAAATATCCTTTAAAAACAATCTGTCCAGGCTTGAGCTGAGGTATGATATGCATTTCCTCCCATTTTGCCATAACAAGGTTGGCGTAGCTATTGGCACAAGAGGTGCCCATAGCTACGCCATCCCTTTGTTTAAAAATACCTTCTTCAAACATAAAAATATTATTGTCATGAATAAGTTCCATAAGCATACACAGTAAATCTATCTTATGGATCTCATAAGTGCCATCTTGCTTTAGATAGTCTCCCAACATGTCTATCCCTGTGTTATTGGGTATGCACGTAAAAAGGGATTTCACATCTAATGCTATCATAATGCAAACAGCAACAGTGTTTAACTTGTATGTGAGCAAATAAGTCCCTAAGGAACTGTTCAGTATCCTTTAAAATAAAACAGTTCTTAGCTAAGACTGGTTTCAAATGTTGTTCAACATAGATGGAAAGGGGTTCCGTGCACCACCCCCTTCCAGCTACTATTGGTCTCATTGGGGGTTTACTGGCATGCTTATGTATTTTAGGGAGGCCCTGTATAGTGGGCAGAGTTGGTTCTTGTATAATAAAATAATTACAAAGATCAAGACTAATATGTCCAAGCTGCAGACATTCAAACAATTCATTATACACTCTACTAATAAAACTGTTCAACCTGTTGCATTGTAAATGGAATATAAATTAATGGATCATTGAGTATGGTATACATTGCATCCTTGTAAAATGTATAATCCATAACTACAAGACATCCACCTTTGTCTGCTGGTCTAAAGCTCAAGGTAGAATTCTGACAATTGTTCTAGAGCTAACCTCTCATTAACTGACATGTTACAACAAGTCTTTGTATTGCTGTTATTTTCATAGAATGCATAAATGTCCCTAATGCATGCTTTTTCAAAAACTTCAATAGCATCAAATGTAGGCGGTATAAAGCAACTAGTTTTCCTTAAAATATTAGCATTATTATTATTAGTGCCATGTGAATCATTAAAAACATCTTTAAACTGACATTTCTAGTAAAAGTCTTAAGTGCTATAATGTTATAATGTTAAGTTCTACTTAATGCTAAAAGTCTAAACCTCAAAATGCACTCACTTGAAGCACTCCTTAAAATGGAAAACATCGACATCTGTGCAGTGACAGACACCTGGTTCAAGGCTCCACAGAGCACTCCTGCATTACCAAGCTATAATTCATGCCACACCTTTCGGCCACCAAACCTGGACTGAAGCACTAAAGGCGGAGGCGTGTCCATATTCATTAAGGATATCCACACCTCCAGGCTAGCTGCTCAACATAATGCATCTGAGATTATCCAAGTGCAACTAACTCTGGGCAGCACCACAATGCAAATTGTAGCTTGCTACAGATCCCCCACCATGCCCTAGGATTCCCACTCCTCATTTCTTGATACACTGGAAAATATTAGGGTGCAACTTAACACCCTAATAATGGGCGATTTCAACTACCCCCACCATTAACTGGGAAAGCTACTCATGTACCAACTCTTGTGCTCAGCATTTTCTGGAATTCATAAATTCCAATGCCTTGGATCAACTTATCCACACCCCCACCAGGGGCAGCAATATCCTAGACCTAGTCATTACCAACATGGGCAACCGGTGTCCCACACTAGAGGTCAGTTCCTCATTGGTCAGATCTGACCACAGGCAAATCATCCTAGACATCCACATCCCACCCCCACCCCCCATTGGGGAAACCACGGTAAAAAATTTCTCCAAAGCCAACTTCACGCTTCTTAAGACAGAAGTGGCAAACTTCACGACACCCATGCTGACGGACAATAGAGATACGACTGCAATTGTACTTTATAAGCACTTACATGAGTGCATGGATCGTGCAATCCCTAACAGAACCAAGATCCTATCCTCCAATAAAAGGAAGCCAATCTGGTTGTCCCCTGCTATAAACAAACTCTACAACAGAAGAAAGAAACTGTTGCAAAAAAAGAGTAAAATTCCATGATTGGAGGAACTCCGTGGTCAGCCTCAGTAAGAAGCTGAGATACCTCATAAAATCCTCCAAATCTAGTTACGAAAACAAAATTGCCACTGATTCTAAAGACAACCACAAAGCATTCTATAGCTATGTGAAGAATCTCAATGGCAACACTCAGATCTGCTCTGAGTTACAGCACAATGGCACTAAATATATAGAACCAACTGATATTGCCAACATCCTGGCAGATAGGTTCAGTGCTAACTTTACCCCACTCTCGTCCCCTAAAGGGCCCATCTCTATACCGAAAGAATGCAAAGTACCTGTAATCATGGCTGCACAGGTAAAAAATACACTCTCCAAAGCCAAGAACACAGCATCCATGGGGCCTGACAACATCCCAGGCTGCGTTCTACATGAACTACAGAACAAACTGGCACCCCAACTAAGTACCATGTTCAGTCATAGCCTCTCCTCAGGCATTGTGCCCACTGAATGGTGCACAGCAACGGTTATCCTACTCCACAAAGGGAGAGCCACCACGGACCCCGGGAACTACCGCCCCATTAGCCTGATGAGCCTGATCTGCAAGGCTATGGAGTGTATCATCATGGAACTTATAAACAATGACATTGTTAATCTCCAAACTCTGGACCCTACCCAGTTCGGGTTTGTAAAAGGCAGATCATGTCTCCTAAACTTGATAGACTTCTTTGAAGCGGTCACCAAAGCCGTAGATGAGGGTAAGGTGGTTCACACAGCCCATCTAGATCTTGCCAAGGCTTTCAACACCATCCCCCACTCTGGAATTATAGACAAACTCACTAAACTAGGTATAAATCCCTATGTCACAAGATGGGTTGCCAACTGACTCACTGACAGAACCCACACTGTGAAAGTAGCAGACTCTAAATCCAACTTCAGACCAGTGACAAGTGGAGTACCACAGGGTTCAGTCCTGGGTCCTCTCCTGTTTGGTATCTACTTCTCTGAAGTACAGGCTAACACAGAAGGTCTTTGGCTAACATAGTTCACAGATGACTGCAAACTAGGAGCCATAATCAAAACTCCTAATGATGTGGACATCCTACAAAAGGGCCTCACTGAGACAGATGCCTGGTGTCAAAGCCATGGCCTCGAGCTCAATGCCAAAAAGTGCATTGTCATCCCTTTTGGTAAAAACTCTGTACCATGAACTACCACATAGGTGGTAGTCTACTTAACACCGAAAGTGTGATGAGACCTTGGGACACAGGTGGACAGTAGTCTTTCCTTTGATAATCACATCGCCAGAGTAGTCAGGAAATCCTTCTATGTGGCACACCTCATCACAAAAGGTTTCTCATCCAGGAAAAAAGAGGTCATTGTTCCCCTCTACTCATCACTCATTAGACCCATTATAGAGTACAACACCCCTTTTGGTAGAAAAAACTGCAGAAATGTTTAAACAGATAAAGGATCAAGGAGACTCTAGAGAATGCTTTTAAATGCAAACAAGTTATATGATACACTCCTAGCAGGAAATCAGAGCAAACAAACCCAACCAGATGCTTAACAATTGTAGAAATTCTACTTAATACCTCACACATCCTGAGTAAAATGAAAGTGCTATAAATAACTCAGAAATAAGCAGAAAACAGGATACTTAAAAAATCTTGATGATTGGATGGGAGATAGGAAATTCACTCCGGGGATCACTTCTGTGGCTCTGCTCGACAGAGGCACAGGAAAATAATGTTCTTGGGTGGCAAAAGCCAGGGTACCGTTTGGCTATGCTTATATAGGCCCTAGGGCCAAGAGCCTAGTACCTACCTATGAACATCTGAAGTGTTTCTGTGGCAGAAAGATCTGAGGGTTAGAAGGTAACAAGGTAAAGGGGAGGAGCTTGAGCTCTGAATCTGTCTGAGAAGTTGCTGGCTGAGATCCGAGGTCAGATCCAAGACCCACCTGTGATGAATAATGACACTGGATAACACCGATGCCAAGTTATGGTAAGTACATAACTCTTTTTCTTAGCATAAATGTTTTGGCACCTATTGCAATTACTAGAACTGAAACCATGTATATACCTTCAGTATTATTAACTTTACAATAGTATTTCACTTTTTCAATATAAGTTGCTATTTCTTCCACAGAAATACCAGATGCCCCATGTGTCTCGCATGACTGACCATTTTGTGACTGTTTCCTTACTCAAGTACTTTCAACACGCTTATAATTGGCCTTTTATGTTATGCTGTGTAAATCATTTCATGTTATTTTGTCATGTAAAAGAGTTTTATATCAAAATAGTCTTTTGGGAGGAAATCTCTCTTCATGCCTTTGTGTGTGTGAGTGAATGTATATATATATGTGTGTATATATATATATATATATATATATATATATATAACATAAATCATCCCCTTAGAGCACTTTCTTTCTCCAGATACAATACGATCATTTGTATGCAGTAAACACTACTACACACAGACTGTTTCTCATTACAACTGCTGATGTTGCCCAGCAACTTAAGTGTCAGTCAGGTAACTGTACTTGCATGACCACTTCCTGCATTAGTGCCAGCAGTTTCTTCCCACCAGTTGAACTTTCCTAATTTCTCACCCTCCCTCTCTATTTTTTCTGAAAACTCTCTGCACACACAGTTCATCCTTATCATCCATATGCTGTGTGAGAGAGAAACTTCTACACTGCACAATAGTCTAAATAATAACATATGCTAAACAGGAGACAGCCTGAGCCATACTTGGTTTAAACATTACTGAAAAGACCTGTACATCTAATATGCTACTACTACTGTAACAGTCTCCTTAACGTATAAAAATTAAGTTTTCATGCATGTGCTGTGATAGAGAAGAAAATGTTTCTAATCCTGTGAGTTAACTTCCTTTTAACATCAGCAAGACCATGTTCTAGCTGTTTTAGAGAGAGAATTTCTCAAAGCACTCATACCATAGCCAGA